>NC_053165.1:3087820-3388445 GCF_016835505.1 Polypterus senegalus | reverse complement strand
GAACTGACCGTTTCCTACTCTTGTCTGGAGTTTTGTTTGGCATCCTTTTTTTTTTTTTTTTTTTTTGTAAGCAAATGCAAAAATGCCTCCATTGTATCTTGGGAATGCTGGGAAAATCTCCATTTACAAACACTCCACAGTCCTCACAGCTCTGGGTTGTTTCCTTTCGTGAAGTTGTTGTTTACTTGCTAAAGCCCCTTTATTAGGCTCTGTAAAGGTGACCAACATCTCCATTTAGCTGGATACATGTTGTTGTTATTAATGCCTTTACCTCTGGGGACCCCCTTTAAATATGAGTGTGTGTGTAACATTTTTAATAAATACCATCGTGAAGTAAATGGCTGCATGTTCGATTTGTGCTTTTTGGAAACTTTTTTTTTAAGATCATCAATAACACTGGTCTGCACTAAAATCCTTCTGTGCAAATAAATCGGCCTACTTTATAGACTTAAGTGTGCTGAATCAATTTCTGAAGTTGAATTTTTCTGCTACAAACTAGTTATATGAGAAAGTATTTAAAAAAAAACATTAATTAGTTATGTTTGTTTTATGGCATAAATATTTTTCATGCTCAGAATATTATTTTGAAGTTAAAGTGAGCTGTCAAATGCCATTCTTCCTCATTCTTAACATTGATTTGGAGTGGTTTCCACCTCAAGTTGCATTTCCTGCTATCAATCTGTACTCTTCTTTTTTTTTTTTCTCCTCTAATTCTTCTTCCTTCAAAGTATCCATACATTTACTGGATATTTAGAAGGTTCAAAAGATGCCCTTTTTTTGGTCCAGAAGAGAGAAAGGTGTTTAGGTGGCTTTGAATGTGGGGAGACGTTTCATAAGGGCATCACACATATGGAATGACACTGATCGTTTTTGCTTTTCACTCCATTCTTAGTAAACTCTAGAAACAGTTGTCTGTGGGGGAAATAAAACCTGGAATGACAGCTGTCTGGGAGATGCCAGCACCAACTAACATGCCACCTTCACAGTCACTAAGGCTACTTGTTTTGCCTATTCCATCACTCAAATGAAAATTAACTAAAAATGCCGGTCTGGTTGCTTTGTAGCATGTACTGCTATCTCATGATGTAAGACGTGTAGGAAAAGAGAATTTGGTTGGCGCTGGGGCACCTAAAATTAGCAGGTTGGTATACTATAAAAAAATAAATTCAGTTTCCTCACAGAAGTGTGGATTGCAGCTTTATGGCTCAATTAGTATCTGGTAGTTACAAGTCTTACCCAGTCTGCGGACTGCTGTAAGTCCAGTCTGAGAAAACAATTTGCAGTTGCCCTTATTTGTTCAAACTGGTGCACAGGTATGTTTCTGTTGGTTAACAGCTACACTAACCTCTTCCTGACGTGATTTCTAATTGTGTTGAGTATCTTGACATTTTTATTGGAAGGTCTGTTTTAATCCCACCCGATACTTTGATTTCTCAATTCTAGTCTACTTCATTTTACGCTTCAGTCGACCGCCAGATTAAATTCTAACTTGTTACAAATTGGTTAGTACAGTAAATTTCTTTATGGCTTCCCTGCTCTACTCACTGTGCTGAGCACATACCAGTCAGCTATTGCCTCCCGAGGAAAGCCGTGCAGATTGCAGGAAAAAATAGCCACAGGAGAGTACAAGAGTGGTTGTGGAAATGAAGATTTACTCTTGCTGTGCTGACAGTGAGGTACTATAATTTCCACCTGGGGAAATAATGTTTTTAGCATGTGGTGGATTTTTTTGTCTGAAAATAAACTAGAAATTCATTTATTACTCAAGATCCCTAAAACTAACATCACTTTGCTCTAAATCTGTCGCATGATGAAATTTACTTCAGGGTGGAGCAGGCACACAGGTTTAGGGTACTCTTTGATGGTTCTATTAAGGCTTGTTATATGCAGATTTTTGTATATTTTATGCCCTCCCAGGATTCTAATTCAGTGGTTTATTGATTAATTTGATATTGATTTGATTTGACAGTTAAGTTTTGACAGTCGTCATGCTGATGATGTCACGGAAGCCTTGGTATTCATATTCAATGGCCAAAGTGTGCATTGTCCCGTGGTGGATTCACGGCAAAGAAAACAGCAGTTGTGTGTGTTGCAGCAAGTCTGCCGGTGATGATAGTCTCTGAATTTTTCCCTAAAAAATCACCAAATGGCTGGCTTAGACAAACAATTATTTTTTCACCCCAACTCCCCATGATGATTTGTGTGACATCACAGAGCTGTAGCAGCCATGTTGGATGGGATGTCACCACCCAATCTGTGCTACCTGCCTGAGTTGTCACACGTGTGCAGTACTTTAACATATGCGTACTGTAAGCGTACTCCACTTCACGCTGTACAGTGCTGCCTGATCTACCTCATGTCTGTGTGAATAATTGATGGAATGTACACACATTCATGATGTCATTATCCATTTGACACTCCAGCTGGATTTTCTATGTTGTCTTAGAAAAAAAACAACTCCTAGTAATTTCATTTGAGGAGCACATCAGCTGACCATACTGGGAATGTTTTAAAGTTCTTTGTAGTTCTGCATAGATTCATTGTGCGTTGCGTCTTTACTGCTGGATTAAGCACGTTATGCTCCTTGCTGTATAGTGCAGATCAGGTAGCGCTAGGGACAGCAATACCTGACCCCCAGCCTGATGATAAGTCTGTTAAGTCTGGAGATGCAGAGTGAGATAACGGACTGGGAGGCACGGTGAATCACTGATTAGCATTACTGTCTCACAGCTCAAGTCACATTTTTGATCACAATAGTCAGTCCAGCATAGTTGGCAGATGACTCTCTAGCCTTTAGGGACACTTAAGACCGTTTATAATCCACTCAGAACTTGTTTCTTCTTCCCCATTGACCAATGCATTTCACTGAGTGTGCAGAAATTCCCAAAGGTTATTGCATGTTAGTTTCTATTGCACATACCTGTAGGCCCTAGTGCTAGGATTGTACTACTTTACGTCCACTTCTGATTCTTGTGGTTTTGAACCCTACGTTTTGTTTTTTACTGCATCTCTGTCTTTGTGGCCCTCTCCTGGTTCTGTGTCTCATTCTCCCAGAGATCCTCAAACATGTCTTGTATTCCATCATTGACAGAGTTCATTTGAGATTCAAAACTCTAATTGAAATCAGGGCTTTGTGGAGCCCAGAATAGTTCTAGTCCATTGCAGAGCTAGAGCATATAGCTGATTTCTTTCTTCTTCTTTTTTCGGCTGCTCCTGTTAGGGGTTGCTACAGCGGATCATCTTCTTCCATGTCTTTCTGTCCTCTGAATCTTGCTCTGTTACACCCATCACCTGCATATCTTCTCTCCCCCACATCCATACACCTTTTTTAATGGGCAGTGGTATTCAAGCCTGAAAAGATGTCCACATCTTCAGAAGTAACTGATTGGTGCAAAAACATTTGAGAAGAATCCCAGCTGCTTAATGGATGCTTGGAGTGTGAAAGTGTTATTCACAGGCCTTGTATTGTCTGCCACACAGAACTGATCAGCACTCTGAACATGACAAATGAAGAAGGTGTTTGCTGGGACTTGGTTCATCCGTGGACAGATGTGTCGCACAAGTCTTCATCAGTGCTAATTGTCTGTTATTAAAACAGAAGGTGTTTGGCCCACATAGTATCTCGTTGATACTGCTGTCATGTTGTCCTGCTGCTTGTTCTTCATGCTTCACATTGGCACTGTGCTATTTTAGGCTGTCTGTTAAAACTTGACACCAAGATGGATGACGGGCTTTAAATATTTTATGCTGAAGGCTCTGCCGAATACAATTTTGAAGGAGCTGTGAAGATAGATTTGACTGAATGAAGCCAATTAAGCATTGAAATGATCTCCCATTCTTTCTTTGTTTTAATCTACAATGGTGTAGTTCTCCATCTGAAGGATGTAGTGTAACCGGAAGGCCACCATGCTACTAGCAGGAGATAGTGACGCACAACAATGAAAGTGTAGTTTTCCAGACTGGAATGTTAAACCTTTTACTATTCATCCAACCATGGGTACATTTAGCAGCTTTGTGAAGGATGTTTCTGTATGATTCCTAAAGTTTTTCACATGTTTTACTGTCTTCTGTTTAGGTATCTTGGCCACAATGAGCTGACTGCCATCCCTTCACTAGGAGACCTTTCCTCCAGAATTGTTTCTCTTCATTTGTAAGTAACATTCCTGTGGTCTGATATTCTCATTATATACAGAAATGTGCTAAAAGTGTGAGAGTGGGGATGAGGAGCGGTGTCCCGTTCTAGCAGATTTCATTAGTGCTGCAGCATGCTTATAGCAGGACCTTTTCTGGCTTGGCCCTTTGGTTTATACGCACCGCAGTGTGATGGTGTGCCATGTTGAGTCAACCTTTGGCACCATGAAAGAGAAAACAAAGTAGGCTACAATGGAGGATGGTGTGATGAAGCTGAGGCTGTGCTGACTTGCTTGTGACTGTGCTTCTCTTACTATTTATTTAATTTATTGCATTTGGCCTTTGTCTAAATTATAAACCCTCAACCTTCTTATTTACTTTTTCTTCTATCTTGCATGATCACACAAACTGCTAAAAATGTGTATCTTTTTAAATGTAGTCATACCTACACATGTCACCCTTGGTTTTTTAATGTTTAGTTACTTTTTAAGTTTGTGATTTAAATGCAAATGGCCAAACTGAAGCCTTGGTTGGATGGCGCTTTGGGACATTACTTCTTGAGTAGCAACCTCTGAGAGATTTGTAGGAGGAGTGTGTGTTGCATCTACCGTGTGTCAGCCTACATGGCCATTTGGTAAATGAATAAAATCATCTGAATTAGGCCAGTTTGCATTTTATTTATATTATTCTGTGGGTAAAAAGTTGCCACTTCACGATGGAGCAGAAAGTCTTTTTAGTGCCGTACATGGGTAGGCAGATGTCATGGCTTTATTTAGTAACGGCTTGATTCTTTTTTTGTATGCTTTCTGGAAAGCAAAACATGTCCTTAGCTTTTGGTTCTTAGCACTGGACTTTTTTAGTGGGTATCTTAACCTTCCTCTATTTTACTTTTGAGTGTATTTTTTTGTCTTTGTGGTGGTTTCACATGTTTTTTTCCCCCAGTAAAATATTGGGGGGGTCTCATGATTCCACAGCTCAATTTTCCCTAGCAAAAACATATTCCTGTATTAAGGAGGGCCAGAGTTTTATGACTTCAAGAAGAGGCCCTGGCATAAACATGACTCTGGAGAGACTGTGGTGACCTTGACATGCTCAGCTAGCAGCCCTCTGACAGAAGATTCAAATGAACATTCCCCACTGGTCTCATTTATTTACTGTATTGAGTAGCCTGTGGGTTTGATGGGAAAGCCAGTTATGCAAAATAGGTGGTGTAGTGTGTGTGTGTGTGTGTGGTTTAATCTAATATGAATTATATACCTGATCATTGATATAAAATGTGGCAAAATGTGCATATGTTGTAGATTCTATAATGCAGAATTCTGAATGTATATTCCTGTTAAATATTGCACTTTTAGAGACTGAGTTGTCAGCACTGTCCAAGTCAAATGGCTGCTGTCAGCATAACACACTTTGTGTCCTTTACCAGTCTCTGTTTAGCGAATATAAAGAGAGGTTAGTATGAAGCACAGATCAGGTGGCAGCATTCTCCTCCATTCTAAAACACTTCTCACAAACGCCATACAAATGTGTCAGGTGTGATTTGTTGAAACAAAGAGAACAATGCTTATTAATCTAAGAAGTCTGAGGAAATCTGAAACGGAAGCATTCTGGGTCACCGTTGCTCTTGGCTGGAGCCCACGAGTCAGTCTAGAAGAGACACTTGTCCACCAGTACAGTAGAGGCTAAAACATAAATGGCTTGAAACAGGAGCCACATTAGCATTAACCAGGAGAGAAATTACAGATCAATATTCTTGTTAGCTACTGAACTAAACAGAAAACTCTTTAAAAAAAAAATCAATCTCCTTAAAAGCTCTTTAATATCAGTTTTAATTAGGCTGTTAGGCAATAAAGATTTTTTTTTTTTTAAACACAGCAACATGAATTACTGGGCCATTGTTCTTTAGGAATGGCAGACTAGCCTGTCTGCATACGTGAATTTTGCTTATAGCGAGTCATTTTTGTCATTGCGTCTTCAACAAAAACATAAATGGTATCTAAGCAGCTGCCCATCTTGCAGGAAGTGTCAAGCGTCAGATAGAATTTCTTTTCACTTTATATTAGACAGATTGTTCAGGTTTGTCATGTGTACATAACACAGTGAAATTCTCTCTTCAGAACAGTAGCAGTACAGTAATATCAAAGGCACACTCAAACCCCCCCCAGGTATACAGCGCCTTCAGAAAACATTCCGGCCCCTTCGGTTTTGTCACGTTTGTTTTTACTTAGCAGACTAATTTTTTATTTCCAAAAATATTAAAATGAAAAAACTTGATCTCACCTTGATACAAGTGTTTAGACCCTTTGCTATGACACTTGAAATCTGGGTGTGTTGCATCCTGCTCTGTGGACAACCATTGAGAGGTTTCTGTGCCTTGTTTGGAGACCACCTGTGGTCCATTCAGTTGACTGGAGTAATTAGAAAAGACACACACCCGTCTATGGAAGGCCCCATGGTGGAGGAAAAACCAAGCCATGAGGTTGAAGGAGCTGCCTGCAGAGCTTAGAAGACGGGACTGTGTCAAGGTACAGATCTGGGGAAGGGTACAACAAAATCCCTGCTCTGTTGAAGGTTCCTAAGACCACAGTGGTCTTCATGATTATTAAATAGAAGAAGTTTGGAACAACCACTACCCGTTCTAAAGCTGGCCAAATGGAGCAATCAAGGGAGAGAAGAGCCTTGTTAAAAGAGGTGACCAAGAACCCAATGGTCATTCTGACTGGGCTTGAGAACCAGTGTGGAGACAGGAGAAACTTCTGCAGGGACAACCCAACAGTCCACCAATCTGGACTTGATGACAGACAGGCCAGGTAGAAGCCTCTCCTCAGAAAAAGAAGCATGAAAGTCCACCTTGAATTTGCAAATTGGCACCTGAAGGACTTTCAGATGGTGGGAAGTAAGATTTTTGTGGTCTGAAGAAACTAAGATTAACATCATGTCTGGAGGAAACCCGGCACCGCTCATTACCTGTGCAATGCCGTTCCTACAGAGAAGCATGGTGGTGGCAGCACTGTGCTGTGGGGTTGTTTTTCAGCAGCAGGCACTGGGCAATTAGTCAGGGTCAAGGGAAAGCTGAACGGAGCAAGGTACAGAGATACCCTGTATGAAAACCTGCTTTGAGCACAGTGGACTCCAGAGAGGGCTAAAGGTTCACCTTCCAACAGGACAATGACCCTAAGCACAAAGACAACACAGGAGAGGCTTAGGGATAACTCTGAATGTCCTTGGGTGGCCCAGGCAGAGCCTGCACTTGAACCTAAATAAACTTCTCTGGAGAGACCTGAAAATGGCTCTCTATAGACGTCTCCATCCAGGGTGACTGAGCTTGAGGGGATCTGCATAGAATTTAAGCTGCAAATCCCCAATTCAAGGTGTATGTGAAGCCTGTTGAATCGAACCCAAGGAGACACCAGCTGGCTTGTCAACAAGAGTCCGAACACTTGTTTCAATATGAGATTTGGGGTTTTGTTTTTATTCAGTTTACAGAAATTTCTAAAATCTTCTTTTCATTTTGTCAAGTGTTGCTTGTTTGGGGGGGAAAATGAATTTCAATGATTTTAGTACAAGGCTGCAACATAACAAAATGTGAAAAGGTGAGGGGGAGTAAATATGCAGTGAATCGACTGTGGCGTCTAATCGGTGATGACATATTCCAGATTTCTTTTGGATTATTTCAGAATTCATCATTTTTATTATGAAAACTTTTACCATTGCAGCTCACAAGAACTGGCACATCTCTTGTGATGGGGCGCAGAGTTTAGGCATTTGGGTGCCGTCCTTTCGGCTGTGTGCTGGTAGGCATATTATTGAGTATCTCCACGCCTCTGAACGCTGCCGAGAATTGGGATTGGTGTTCTGGAGGAGGTGCAGCTGTAACTCTACCTTGCATTACAGGGAGCAGCTAGTCAGGGAATGTGGAGCAGGCGTTGTGTGACACTCGGTTTGATCTCATCTCTGGAAACACTCCGGCCTGGCCTCGCCTGGCCTCTCCTCTCCTGGACTCTGGCTGTGATGGTTCACCCTGTTTGTCCTTCCATAGTCACTTCTATAACTCGGTGCCAGGAGTGAAACATTTGATTAATGCTGCTGTGCCGGTGAATCTTTGCTTTCAAGGAGTATGAAAGTCTCCTTTATTCTGACGGATTTCATTTGTGTGGGTGGGATGTGCAGCAGCTGTTTGTTTGCAGTGAAGGGGAAGATTCTTTTGATGGCCTTAGTGGGATGTGTGACCTTTACCCTTTCATCTTGCTGCATAAGTGCAGTTTTCACAGATTATTATTATTATTTTTATATTTCTGTTATTGAGTAAAGTTCTTGGTCTACAAAAAAGACCCACAACATGTTAAGTTTTTGGGGTCACAATTTCATTATGGATGTAGTGTATCAATCAATCAATCAATCAATCAACATTTATTTATATGGCACATTTTCATACAAAAAATGTAGCTCAAAGTGCTTTACAAAATGAATAGAAAAATAGAAGACATAATAAAAAATAAACATAAGTCAACATTAATTAACATAGAATAAGTAAGGTCCAATGGCCAGGGTGGACAGAAAAAACAAAAAAAAAAAAACAAAACTCCAAATGCTGGAGAGAAAAAAAAAAATCTGTAGGGGTTCCAGACCACGAGACCACCTGACCAGTCCCCTCTGGACAATCTACCTAACATAAGTCAAACAGTCCTCTTTGTATTTAGGGTTTTCATGGAAGGACCTGATGATGATGGTCACGTAGACTTCTGGCTTTCAGTCCATCAATATTATTAAAAATTATTATTAAATTAAGAACCTGTCCAAAACACTTAGTTCATAAATATTTTGAACATTTCACACACCCAGATGTTTTCTTAGGGGAATGTTTCTGTTTAGTATATTGGGATGGGATATTGGTGGTCTTTCTGTGGAGTTTGGGTCAAGTGGCATGCTGCTTTCATCCTTGGTTTTATAAGAAGCACATTTGATATGTTTTTGTCTGTTTTTATTTACATACATTATTTCATTGAAGTGTGTGTGTGTGTGTGTGTGTGTGTAGGATAGATGCTGGTCCTATGTGACCCTGAAATGGATCAGCTAGGTTTGAGTATGCCCGTAATGTTTTTTCATACTGGCAGCACGGCAGTTGTTTTTTTCCTAAAAGATTTCTGTTTTCTCTCACAGGCACCACAATAAGATCCGCAGCATAGAAGCAAGTCAGCTTCAGCCTTATGTCTCTTTGGTGACACTGGATTTAACCTCCAATGAAATCACCGAGGTCCGAAGTGGCAGCATTCCTCATGGGCTGAAAATTAAAGACTTGTACGTTTTTTTAATTCTTATCTGAGTCTAGTTTCCATTAAGCATTGTTTGAGTATTAATAGAGTATTAAAGGATTGGATTTGGTTTCATTGCCGGTTGCCTACAGTTGAAGCAGCAACAGATACCTGACTAGTGTCATTGTGAAACGTTTATAGTGACAATTTTCTGATTCCGACAACTGTATTTATAAGGTGTTCATTTTCGAATCGCATACACTCTTTGCTCTTCTCTTTCAAATTTCTAAGTGTCTGCCTGGTAGGTTGCCAGCTGGGATCCTGAGTTGTTTCGTCGTGTAGTGGGTGTGGTAACGTGCTGTACCAGTGCATGCTCCCCAACTTGACTTGACTTGACTCCCGCATGCTAACCTTTGCTGCTTATGAAGAAACATTTTTTTCTACGCAGGATTTCTAAATGACACAGAAATTGTCTCAAAACCAGGATGATGCTCACCCTGTTCCTCTTGGTTTGTGATAAAAGGGAGATTTAATAATTATGGAAAAGCTTTCTTCAGGGTTTAATTTACGCCATGCATTCTCATTTTTTTTAGTCTTTATAATTTGCACTTTTGATACTATTTAATTTCTGTATATGCTTCATTTTGTACATGTTTTAATAGTTTTAAACAGATCCCAAAGGACCAGACAGCAATGATTGAGCAGGCTGCTAGTTTCCTTTTCTCATGCACCCTACTTTCTTGCGGGTGATTTTTTTTAACCCCAAACGTCAGAATTGGCATCTATGGGCATCTTCACAGTGATTGAACTGTCACTGTCGTCTTGTGCGAGGCTTTGGAGGAGCAGAGTGTTTCTTTCAATAACTGAATTCAGTAAATTGTCTGGCACAATGAAAACTAATTCAAGCCCTTCTGTATCCATTAACACAAGATGCTGATTTTTATAAACCTTTATTTTTATATTGGGCAGGACAAGTGAGTTGGTCAGGCTGCTGGGGCAATGTGGTTGTGGTTAGAATGTCAAATCTTATTATTAATATCACCAAAACTGCTTGGTCACACAACAAGATGCTTTTTTTTGTTCTTTAGTGCTAAATAATTAAATTTTTGGAAATAAAATGTAGTTTACAGGAATGCAGATGGTCGGGCAATTCTGGTTATGTCTGACACATTGTTAGTGAATGAAAATCTATGAAACAGCACTATTGAAATAACTTGTAAACTTGTTTATTATTAGGTACCTGGGAAGTAACAGAATTGGCTCTCTGGAGCCTGGGGCCTTTGACAACTTGTCGCGCACTTTACAGGTACTCCGGCTCGGCAGAAACAGGATTGGCCAGCTGCCCACCAAGGCTTTTAAGTTACCACGACTGATGCAATTGTGAGTAGTGACCAATTCTAAATGTTCTGCTTGTATGATGGTATAGCAGTAGTCCATGCAGTATGAACACTTCCAGTGTCTTTAGAGTATTTATTTAAAGTAGTAGTGAGCACCTCTGAATGATGAAAATCTTCTTAGAGTTGTGTATAGTGGCACTGCACCGGTCATTGCCTTGAATCCTGCACATGTAGCACAATGTTTCAAGCTCCAACATAACTTCTGAAAAACAGTGTGAATATTATAAAATGGGTATCATGAATTAAAAAAAAGTTTGACTTTGTTTTGTAATTTAATGGCAGGGGTCTCCAACTCTGCCCCTGGAGCACTACTGTGGCTGCAGGTTTTCATTCTAACCCTTTTCTTAATTAATGACCAGTTTTTACTGCTAATTAACTCTTTTGCCTTAATTTTAATTAACTTGCTATTTAAGACTCTCACCCCTCTCCCCTTTACGGTTCATTTTTTCCTTAATTAGCAGCCAAACAATGAGATACAAAAGCTGTCAACAAATGTACAGCTAAGCTGTGTCCATCATACAAGATCTGGAAATAAAGAAGTACAAAAGTCTCAGTAATGTTGATCTGCTCAGGCCCACGCGGCATTTTGATAGTGATCTTCTTTTGGAAATGTCTACTGTGGCAGAATGAGGACAGCAACAAAACAATGCAATCAATAACAGGTTTCATTCACAACAGGAATCGGCTTCAAATTAAGAAACTGGTTGGAGTGAAATTGCCTCGAGTTTGAGGCCCTACCTTAGCTGGGCATCTGTTGGCTCACGTCGCGTCATTTCTGTGTGGGTGCTATTTAAGGAAAAAATGAAGCCATTTAAAGGACTGAATCTTAAAAAGAACAAGTTAACTAAAATGAAGGAAAAATAAGTCAATTCGTGACAAACTGGTAACTAATTAAGAAAAGGGTTAGAATGGAAACCTGTAGCCTCAGCAGCACTCGTGGGGTCTGCAACTACCTGACCTGAAATATTGCATTTTCGTACTCAAACCTGGCATTGAATTGAATCTTGCTGCCTCTTTTTCACACTGTTGAGAGTGCCTTACAGTATTCGTCTTAAGTAATTTAGTATTCACTTGTTCTTCTCACAATCACTTCAATTGGAGAGCAGAGTTATAATGTTGGGTTTTGAGGTCTTATGCCAGAGTTGCGTTTAACATAATGGAATACGACTAATGTGCTCATGTGAAGTTAGTAGTGGACATTAAATTAGGGCATACTGTAGATTTCTTTTTCTTATTTTTGTTTTAACTTTAGATTGTGCTTGTTGATGTAGTGGACATGTTCTAAATTTAATGATAAGAGAATGTATAACAGGTGCAATTAAGTTATATACATCAATCTACTTTATTAACAGTAATGTGAACAAAGTGTACGACAATTTGACTGTGCGCTAATTCTGTGCTCACACAAAGTCTGAAATTCTATATATGTTTTTATCTTTGAAGCTCTTAAAACCTGTATTAGCCTCCAGAATCAAATCACTGAAAATCCATTATTTTCATGCATCATCATTCAGTGCCCCTGGTGTGTGGAGTGGGCTATAAATTCGGTTCTTCATCCTTGTTTATCTTTCTAGCAGTTCTTTACTTTGGGGTCAGCGATGACCGAGTGGAGCAGCCATTGGAGTTGAATGTTAATTACATATGCATTGTCTTTTGTATGGTAACTGTTCTGTTGTTGGTGTCCTGCTTTAGAGACTTGAATAGAAACCGAATTCGGGTGATTGAGGGTCTCACGTTCCAAGGGCTGGATAACCTGGAAACACTGAAACTCCAGAGAAACAATATCAGCAAGCTTACAGATGGAGCGTTTTGGGGCCCGGCTAGGATGCAAACACTGTAAGTTAATTTCGTAGCTGTCCTGTGATGGTCTTTTGTCTCGTCTCGTGTTTTCTGTTATTGCACATTCCTCTGACAGATCCAATCACAAAAGGTTGCCTTTTTTTAAATTAATCATTAAAGTCATTCAGATTTGGAGCAATTAAGGGGAAGGAGCTTCTTGTTCACGTATGCTAATCATTTCTTGTTTAGCAGAACCTTCAGTTGTTCTTCCTCTAAATGAAAAGAAGAAAAAAGTTATATTGGAAATCTTTATGCCTGCAGCTTTGGAGTAAAATTAAGATTTTTTTTTTTTTTTTTAACCATTCCCAGTGAGTTTCTTGCTTTCAGTTATCAGTATTTTCTCCATCTTTGCTTTAAGACAGTGGCATGTGACTGTCAGATCCTGCATCTGGAGGGAATGTGGGTGTTGAGTGATTGCCTTTATGTAACTCAACTCTCACGCTTTTTTTTTTGTCCAATTTTCCTGCAGGTTTCTTGACAACAACTGCCTGACCGAAGTCAATGGTGGCTCTTTATATGGACTTTCGGCCCTCCTCTCCCTTCACCTCAGCAATAACTCAATTTCTCGCATTAATCCTGACAGCTGGAGGTTTTGCCAAAAGCTTCACGAGTTGTGAGTCATTGCTTCTGTTTTTAATGTATTTAATTTTCAGACTTTTACTACTCCTCTTATATTTTATTACCCTTGTTTTGGGATTCATTTGAGTTGTGCATATAATTCCAGGGTTGGTTTATTCTTGGAAGTATTTCATTAGCAAACTGAACAAGTTCTTCTTTTTAGGACAATTTTGTAGTGTGTCAGAATAATACACATGATGTATAATTTAAATTTGCAATTTTTTCTGCATGGGCAGAAAATGTTGGCTGCTTGGAGAGATCATTCCTTCAACAAATTGCTCTTTGTCCAAGTATAGTTTGTTGGATTTGTATTTTTTTTCTTTTGAATACTTCTGGTGAAGGATTATGAAAGGAATGTTGCAATCTGCCACCTGAAGTGAAAATTACAATGCAGCTATAAACTATAATTTCTCCCCACAATCCAATTTTAAGCCAAATTTGAAAAACCACAAATTATCCAATAGCCCGGAGAGTGTACATAGCCAGTGCTGCCAGTTTTCCTTCTGCTGCCTTGCTATTTTGCGAAGAAGGCATGTGCAGCAAGTTGTACTCTCAAGCTGTGTGCCAAGACCTTAGAAATTCTTGGCCGTGACTGACACCGCCAAAGGTTGCTGTGGTATTCATTCTTGCATGTGTCTCCTTAGAACTCTGTCATACAACAGCTTGACCCGGCTTGAAGATGACAGTCTGATGGGCCTTGGTGTTCTGCACATTCTGCGCCTGAGTCACAATTCTATCAGCCACATTACTGAAGGGGCCTTCCAGGGGCTCCGAGCCTTGCGCACACTGTGAGTATATCTTCTCGGGGCACGGGACAGCAAAACTCAACAGTTCATGTTCTTTATGCCAAGAAGTTTAGGTAGTGTTAACAAGAAATCTTTTTTTTAATAAAATTCATTTATCAAATTTGAATTCATCATAAAAATGTCTACTTATTGTCATTCTACACAAACAGTTTTTGTATGTTATTTTATTGTAGGATTTATAACACCAACACGTTTGTAATCAAGGATGTGCATTATTCATAATCTCATAATAGCAATGTAACTTTTAGAAATAGCAGTGTTTATTTTCAAGGTAGGAATTAAATGTATGTTTGCATAAGATGAGTATTGCATGCCGCCACACCTGCAACATGCCTGTGTATAGCAGACAACCCCTCTGACAGTAAATTAATTTAAAAATCTATTTATTAACTTTTTTTGCTAAGCAGAATTTTCCATGTTGCAGTGCTAGAAGGCCAAAGGCAATCTAGACAGAAACAAGTGAGCATCGGGGTTGGAATTGAACAAGTTAGCTCTTAAATCAACGGTGTGTAAGCCTGTAGTGAGATTGGCAAACTACTGTAAATGGTTAGAATGAGCCTAACTAATGAGGTCACTCTGTGGATGTATGCTGGTTAGTTAGAGCGAACTCAGTGGCAGCCAACCAACCCCTTATTATGATCGCCTCATGGCAGCCAGACACAACTTGCTGCAGGATGTTCTTTGATTAGTAACTCACAAATGTCCCTACTCAACGTCTGAGCTAAATGACTGGTATCCTGTCACTGCTGTCCGATCAGGCCATTCTTCAGCATTTTAAAAACCAGTGCCTTGAGTCTTTTATAGAGTATATGGTAGAGTTCTGAGGGCTGCAACTGTTTTCTGTGAATAAACAAGCTGTCAGCCAGTGCAGAATGGTAGGAGGCAATGCATTTCATGGAAACAGAAGTCTCATGTCCGCTTTATAAGCACAAAGAAAACAGCAGAAATTGCACTCCTGTTTTACGTCTCTTCTGAAATACATTCATTGGCTCCTTTATGGCATTTTGACCTTCAGATAGCCCTGAGCTAGCAGTAGCTAATCACTTTTCAAAAGGTCCCTTATTTACCAGGCAGGTGTGTCAGGCAGAAGAAAGCTTTTGGTCTTATTTGGTATTTATTGATCATTAATACCAGTGGTAGCGTTTTTTTATTGGAGACGGTGATTTCAAATTTTGGTAGGCTACAGGAGTCTATTTATTTATTTTAATTTGGTATTCTTTCTAAAATGCCACATTTTTGTCATTGGCTCTTTATACACATTTTTGTGATTTTACTGCTAGAAGATTCTTACAATCGGGAGATTGGAGAGTTATCTCTTTACATGTGGAAGTTAACAATTTCTAAGGATGCAATTTATTGTAAGTGTAATTTACATTGTCATTCCAGAACTGTATCAAGACCTTAGAATTGTCAGTTTTAACAGGTACATACATACATACGGCGCGTTCATCGAGTTTGCATATGTGACCAGTAAAAGACAGTTTTACATGCCAGTCATAACACATGGCACATGGCATGACTCTTTGGGGGTAAGGTCTCTAAATATTTACAGTATTCATAAATATTTTTTTAATTTGTTCCTCTAATAAGCATGGCAAAAGAAATGTTATATGACAATGAAACATTTCAGTGAAACAAAATTTAAAGTACTGTTCAGTCAGAAATACAATCAGTACCATGTCACAGAACTCATTAAGAGTTACAGTGGGATGCAAAAGTTTGGGCAACCTTGTTAATAGTCATTATTTTCCTGTATAAATCGTTGGTTGTTACGATAAAAAATGTCAGTTAAATCTATCATATAGGAGACACACACAGTGATATTTGAGAAGTGAAATGAAGTTTATTGGATTTACAGAAAGTGTGTAATAATTGTTCAAACAAAATCAGGCAGGTGCATAAATTTGGGCACCACAAAAAAGAAATGAAATCAATATTTAGTAGATCCGCCTTTTGCAGAAATTCCAGCCTCTAAACGCTTCCTGCAGGTTCCAATGAGAGTCTGGATTGTGGTTGAAGGTATTTTGGACCATTCCTCTTTACAAAACATCTCTAGTTCATTCAGGTTTGATGGCTTCCGAGCATGGACAGCTCTCTTTAACTCACACCACAGATTTTCAATTCTATTCAGGTCTGGGGACTGAGATGGCCATTCCAGAACGTTGTACTTGTTCCTCTGCATGAATGCCTTAGTGGATTTTGAGCAGTGTTTCGCGTTGTTGTCTTGTTGAAAGATCCAGCCCCGGTGGGCGCAGCTTCAGCTTTGTCACTGATTCCTGGACATTGGTCTCCAGAATCTGCTGATACTGAGTGGAATCCATGCGTCCCTCAACTTTGACAAGATTCCCAGTCCCTGCACTGGCCACACAGCCCCACAGCATGATGGAACCACCACCATATTTTACTGTAGGTAGCAGGTGTTTTTCTTGGAATGCTGTGTTCTTTTTCCTCCATGCATAACGCCCTTGTTATGCCCAAATAACTCCATTTTAGTTTCATCAGTCCACAGCACCTTATTCCAAAATGAAGCTGGCTTGTCCAAATGTGCTTGAGCAGACCTCAAGCGGCTGGCTCTGTTTGTGCTTCCTCTTCATCACTCTCGCATACAGCATCTCCTTGTGTAAAGTGCGCTGAATGGTTGAACGATGCCCAGTGACACGATCTGCTGCAAGATGATGTTGTAGGTCTTTGGTGCTGCTCTGTGGGTTGACTCGGACTGTTCTCACCATTCGCCGCTTCTGTCTATCGAAATCTTTCTTGGTCTGCCACTTCGAGCCTTAACTTGAACTGAGCCTGTGGTCTTCCATTTCCTCAATATGTTCCTAACTGTGAAACAGACAGCTTCAATCTCTGGGACAGCTTTCTGTATCCTTCCCCTAAACCATGATGGTGAACAATCTTTGTCTTCAGGTCATTTGAGAGTTGTTTTGTGACCCCATGTTGCTACTCTTCAGAGAAAATTAAAGGAGGAGGGAAACTTACAATGGACCCCCTTAAATACTCGGATTCACCTGTGTATGTAGGTCAGGGGTCACTGAGCTTACCAAGCCAATTGGAGTTCCGAAAATTAATTTTAAAAGTTTGGGAATCAATAAAATGACAATGGTGCCCAAATGTATGCACCTGCCTGATTTTGTTTGAACAATTATTGCACACTTTCTGTAAATCCAATAAACTTCATTTCACTTCTCAAATATCACCGTGTGTGTCTCCTATATGATAGATTTAACTGACATTTTTTTATCGTAACAACAAACGATTTATACAGGAAAATAAGGACTATTAACAAGGTTGCCTAAACTTTTGCATCCCACTGTATAATCATTAATAAGGACTTGTTTGGTATTCCTTTATTATTCTGTGCTGCTTGAGTGTGTGAATCCCCAATCCATCAATCCATATTAGAAACATTTTTTATGATGAAATCCTTTGTAATCAAATCTAGTTCTTTCCTAAAAGAAACTGTTTCTGCTCATTTTCAGCATATTACTTTATGGGAAATCTTGGTCTTCTTTAATTTAACAAAACAGTTGATCTTTATTGGTTGCCTCACTTTAGGCCTCATCACAACATTTTCAGTGGGTTTGAGATAACTTGGCCATGCTAAAGCGAGACATTTCTTTCTTTTAATCAATGCCTTGACATTTTTCATTTAATGGAACACTTGGGTCCTCCAGCATTTTTTGGTTCAAATTGGATTTACAGAATCCAATCCTGATCAGAGGCTTCAGACATCGTCAATGTTTTGGTACAATTACTTGATTTATGGACAGAAAAGAATCCTTTTTGCCATACGAGTCCCAAGAGTATGGGTGACAGAGGTGCTAGGTAATGTTAGAGATTTGCCAAAACGGTCATTTCTTCTCAGTAGAAGAAGTAGTTCTGTCAGGAGGTCAAGCTTCCAGAATATACAGGATTACTGGTCCTCTTCTGCAACCATAATGAGAGCAGCCATAGTTTCTTTCAAAGCAAATATTTGGGATTCTGTTGCCACCATTAAAACTTGATTGTTCCCTAGTATCTGGCTGCCCCTTCAATCCATTATTTTATATTGATTTACTTTAAAGATAAGGTAATTAAGACATAGTTTGAAAAACGTCTTCAGTTTTTGTAGAACTACAGTCATTAATAATGTTCCTCACTAATTCAAGTTTCCTTTTTATAGTATGGTGTTTTATTGCATTAAAACCGAGAATCTAAAAATAGACACTTCCAAATACTTTTTTTGATTTAGTTTTTTCTCAGGTTGTGGACATCAGCGTAATTTACATCATGATACTAGCGATGGAAGCACAACATTTCTGTTTAGCAGAATTACCAAAAAAAAGTGTGTGTGTGTGCGTTTGTGTGTGTGTGTGCGTTTGTGCGTGCTGGTGGGTGCGTGTGTGTGTTGGTGGGTGTGTGTGTTGGTGGGTGTGCGTGCGCGTGTGTGTTGGTGGGTGTGCGTGTGTGTTGGTGTGCGTGCCTATATAAGGTTGTCTTAAGTCCACATTCCAACTGTCTGGGGTCAGCTGGTCATTCTGTAGACAAACAACAACACTTTAATGTGGATAGCAGATGTCAAGTGCTGCATGGACGCACTGCTGACTTGCTGATTGACACATTTTTTGCTTTTTCCGCTTATGACTGTATAGTCTTTTAAATGTGTTCCCAATTCCCCCAGTCATTTTTTCTGTATGGTTTGTATTTCTGTGTCACACATGTTAGACTGCAGCACACCAGTTAGATTCTAATTTGTCATCTTTTGTTTGTTAGCATTTATTGCCTGTCTTATTGTGCTTCTCAATTAACTACTGTTGGCTTAGGATAAGATGCATGAGCTACAAGGAGAGACTGAAGGAGCTGAAGATTTTCAGTTTAAGCAAGTGGAGTTTAGGAGAGGACATAACTGAAGTGTTTAAAGTTACAAAGGGATTTAGTACAGTGGATCCAGGCTGTTACTTTAAAATAAATCCTGCATCGAGAACACTGGTAATACAGTTCAACACTCTTCTAAGGGCAGATTTTGCACAAATGTTAAAGTTCTTCATGGGAAGAACCAGAGTAGTATGGTGGATAGCAGGACTTTTGGGACCTTCAGGTGAATAGGGTTGGCGAGCTTGTTGGGCTGAATGGCCTCTTCTCATCATGGTGGTTGTTCTGCACTTGAACTGTTCCACTTTTTTTTTTTTTTTTAAACATTATTTGAAAGTTTTCTTTAGCAGAAGGGTGTATTATTTATAGCTAATGTCTGTCATTGTAATGCTAAGATGTCTTTGCATTGTAATAGAAGGTGATGCCAACCTGTACCAAATTCATGGTATGCCTTTTAAGCCTTGAGGGGTTTGTAGATGTTGTTTTGAATGTCAAAAGTGCATAAAAATATTGGTACCAAAACAACTCCTCATCCAAAAACTTTAACTATAGCATAGATTTGGTCAAAAGCCGTGCTCTTCCTTTCTCCTCTTTACATTTATCGTGATTTTCATAAAATGTGTTTTAAAAGTGAAAAATTACTGATTGCAAGGAAAAAAGACCCCAAACCCCCAAAGTGGTGTAGTGTACTGAGCCACATCACGTAAAAGCCTTTCCAGACCATATTTAAAAATAATGAGCAATGTGGCTGACTGAAGACCACCGTGGAGCCACCGAGTAAAGGCCCAGGCCACCACAGAGTGCAGTCTGGAGCAGCTGAAGGTGGGAGAACTGCAGGAACCGAGACTGTGGGTGGGTGGGATGCTGACATATGGAGCCACATTTCCAGGTATGGTGGGGTGGTGGTATCATGTGGACACAATTTAAAATCCACTCTCTGACTGATGGGAAGCCAGTGCACCATGAGATCGTTGTCTAGCTTTCAGATTTTTTCTTCCTCAGTATTAATATTTACAATACTAGTCACAGATTTGTGTATATAAAATATATCAACTACACTGCACACATTAAAATATCCAAACATTTGTATGTTTATATATGAGCTTGGGTCTGTCCAGCAATATGGCTTGGACCGCTCTGGCCACCCTTTTCAAAGCCGAAGTGAAACTTGACAGATATTTGTATTACGACTGTAGTCGGTCTAACTGGAGTGGCTAAAAAGAGAGACGTCGAAGCGCTGAGCTGCCTCTGACCCACTAGGTCACCTTGAACATGTCACCCAACTTGTGTACTGTACTTGTAAGCAGTTGGACAATGTGTCTCTATTTGAAACTGCTTTGATGGTATTTACAACAGACAAGTGCTGTATAAACAACTGCTATTGTTTAGCACAGATGAAGATAGTTTTGTTTCATTTTTTATTCAGTTAACTAAATCCGAGAATGTGCACCATGTGTTGGCTTTCACAAATCGCAGACCGAGTCCTTGGAAACGCTGTTGGATGTGCCCTCTCCTCCCTGCCACTAGTTTTACATACACTCGAGCGGCTTGTATGGGGCTCTTTCAAGTCTTTGCCTTCCGGATGAAGTTTTTTCCTTGAGAGGCGGGAGGTGGAGGGGAGTCGTTGGGTGAGATGTGTCCTCTGTGCGTTTGTGCGACGTGTTGGGGACTTGAGCATTCTCACCAAGGCCTCTTCCTGCTTCCCCTTTCATGGCAGTGTCTAATCTAATAATAAAGGAACGTTTTCGGGCCTGCACCTGGTGGTAGAGAGCCGGGCAGCTTTAATTGGCGCCCATTGTTGTTTGAGATTGACGAGCCTTCAGTGGGTGTGAAACTGGTGAAACGCAGAGCTATTGAAAGAGAGGTCAGGTCTTGGGGCCTCATGCTGCACTGATTAACAGGGCCGCAGGCATTCAGGCTCAGCCAGACAGAAAGAATGAGAATTTGGCAACACGGCATGGGAGAGGAGGGAAGCGAATGCAGAGAGTCTGAAAGAGACCTTTAGACATATCAAAGGAGTTTTGTAGAGCTGGATGATTTTCTTTTTTTATTTCCACAGGGCATAGAAAAGATAACACGGCACAAAGCAGGCGCTTTTGTTTTCTTTCTGTCTTTTACTTTCTTTCACTACAGTGTCAGCACTGATTACAAAAATGTGTTAAACGTTTAAATAAGCTGGCTAAAGCAGGCCAAGTCGTTTCCTCTTGTATTCACTTCCTTGCTGATTATAACATAAAAAGCCATCCTTAATGGAGATGCTGTGAGCAGGGAAATGTGGCAGTTCTCTTTATTTGAACATTTTGAAATGGACAGAGGTAAGAATTCAGTCTCTTAACTGAATATTTCTGGGTTTCTGTCATTATGAATTCAGAATCTAAAATCTATTGTGTGTCACCATTAAAGGCTGCGGTACTTTTCTGACTGAATTCTACGTTTAGTGTCACTCCAGAGTTGGAAGATCCTGAGAATGTGAAGCGTGTCGATAGCCGCCTGTGCAGAGTGATTTGAAATGGAGTACGTCATCTCTGTCAGGGTGGCCATATATTGATGTTGCACATAAAGTGCTTTGTAGATGTTGCATTAATTTATATGGACATGAAAACAGACTTTGTGAAAAGTGTGTGCGTTTGTATTCTGTTTATTTAATTTATATATATATATATATATATATATATATATATACAGTATAGTTAGTAAATAACACAATATCCACACACTGTGAGTACCTATAAGACTCTTGTGATAGTTTAGAAGCGTGTGCAGCTGCACAGTCTGTATTTGGTGTCCAGTGGCACAAAACCAGCTTCTGTTGCTTTTCGCCCAATTCCTCTTTGGATCTGGACTTCCAGTTCCAGTATCATTAGTGTTAAGTACTGAAACCCCTTGGCTGGTGATATTTTAAACTTGAACATGAAGAGCATTTTATTTATTTTGCATCCTGTCTTGGAAGCAGGTGACGGAAAGGAGCTGTATGCTCTATTGTAAATCTTCCAAAATCGGCCCCAGAAGAATCAAGTTCACAAGATCCATCTAGAAATGGGAGCGTCCTTGGTGACTCAGCCTTTCTTTTTCTCGGCAGGGAGCTGGACCATAATGAAATTTCTGGAACAATAGAAGATACCAATGGAGCTTTTACAGGCTTGGAGCTCTTGAGCAAGCTGTGAGTATTGTGGTGTTTTAAGACGCAGCCATTGTTGTGCTTTTAAATGAAAATGAATTGAGGAATCTGACACGTCCGTAACTAACAACAGTCGGTTGAGAGTTGTGTGGAGATTTATTTGCCCTTACTCAGTGCTGTTTCCTCGCGGAACTTTCTCAGTAGATTTGTTGCTCATCCCATAGTGGATCTGATGTGCCTAGGAGGCCTAATGCAGCTTACACCTGTTTAGAAACAGACAGCCATAGTTTGGTCATTTTGGTGTAGCAGCCGGTTTTGAAATCTTTCCTTTATTCCTTTTCACACATCTATCAACTTGACATTAGTGATGACAGCGCGTGATTATTAATACTCGGCTAAGGGATGATAACCACAGGATTGTATCTGAAATGGGGATATAAAATAGAACTTCTTTAGTGTAGTGACTTTGGCTGTTGTGTCAGACTCCTGAACAACAACAACAACAACATGTATTTCTATATCACATTTTCATACAAAAAAGTAGTTCAAAGTGCTTTACAAAATGAAGAATAGAAAAATAAAAGACACAATAAGAAAAATAAGTCAGCATTAATTAACATCGAATAAGAGTAAGGTCCAATGGCCAGGTTGGACAGAAAAACCAAAAAAAAAACTCCAGACGGCTGGAGAAAAAAATAAAATCTGCGGGGATTCCAGACGACGAGACCACCTGACCAGTCCCCTCTGGACATTCTACCTCACATAAGTCAAACAGTCCTCTTTGTAGTTAGGGTTCTCACAGAAGGACTTGATGATGATGATGGTCACGTAGACTTCTGGCTTTCAGTCCATCAATGTTGGAGCATCAGGATGCTTTGAGTAGGTGGAGGTGGCGCAGGAAAAAGAAACAGAAGAGAGAGTTGGGGTCAGTATGGATTTTAGAGCCACCATGAATAGTTATTATGAAGAATTGAACATACAGAGTATCAGGATTAAGTTAAAGTGAAGTTATGAGAAGGCCATGTTACAGTAATGTGTTCTCAGCAGTGTTTTAAAGTGCTCTACTGTATCAGCCTGGTGAATTCCTATCGGCAGGCTATTCCAGATTTTAGGTGCATAACAGCAGAAGGCCGCCTGCCCGCCTCACCACTTCTTTTAAGTTTTGTTCTTGAAATTCTAAGGAGACACTCATTTGAAGATCTGAGGTTACGATTTGGAATATAACGTGTCAGGCATTCCGATATATAAGATGGCGCAGATTATTTAAGGCTTTATAAACCATAAGCAGTATTTTAAAGTCAATCCTGAATGACACAGGTGACCAGTGTAGTGACATCAAAACTGGAGAAATGTGTTCGGATTTTCTTTTCCTAGTCAGGATTCTAGCAGCTGCATTCTGCACTCATTGCAAGTGTTTTATGTCTTTTTTTGGTGGTCCTGAGAGGAGTGCGTTAACGTAATCTAGTCTGCTGAAAACAAAAGCGTGAATTAATTTCTCAGCATCTTTCAGTGATATAAGAGGTCTAACTTTAGTTATGTTTCTTAAGTGAAAAAATGCTGTCCTAGTGATCTGATGAATGTGCGATTTAAAATTCAGATTACAGTCAACAATCACCCCTAAGCTTTTTACCTCCGTCTTGACTTTTAATCCTAATGTATCCAGTTTATTTCTAATAGCCTCATTGTATCCATTATTGCCAATCACTAAGATTTCAGTTTTCTCTTTATTTAACTTGAGAAAATTACTATTCACCCATTCTGAGATACAAGTCAGACATTGTGTTAGTGAATCGAGAGAGTCGGGGTCATCAGGTGCTATTGATAAGTACAGCTGTGTGTCATCAGCATAGCTGTGGTAGCTCACGTTGTGCCCTGAGATAATCTGATCTAACGGAAGCATGTAGATTGAGAAGAACAGCGGACCAGGATAGAGCCTTGTGGACCACCATATCGGATATCATGTGTCTTTGAGATTTGATTACCACAACTCACAAAGATTTTTCTACCAGCCAGGTAGGATTCAAACCAATTTAAGACCCTGCCAGAGAGGCCCACCCATTGACTAAGGCGATTTCTAAGAATGTTGTGATCAGTGGTGTCAAATGCAGCACTCAGATCTAAGAGGATGAGAACAGATAGACGACCTCTGTCTGCATTCACCCGCAAATCATTTACTACTTTAACGAGTGCAGTTTCTGAGCTGTGATTGACAACAATGATGGACGGATTAAAAGGAAGAAGTCTACGTGACCATCATCATCATCAAGCCCTTCCGTGAGAACCCTAAATCCAAAGAGGACTGTTTCATTTATGATAGGTAGAATGCCCAGAGGGGACTGGGCGGTATCATGGTCTGGAATCCCTACAGATTTTATTTTTTCTCCAGCCGTCTGAGTTTTTGTTTTTCTGTCCCCCCTGGCCATTGAACCTTACTCTTACTCGATGTTAATGTTGATTTATTTTTTTATAATTATGTCTTTCATTTTTCTATTCTTTAATATGTAAAGCACTTTGAGCTACTGTTTGTATGAAAATGTGCTATATAAATAAATGTTGTTGTTGTTGTTATTTGTTCTAAAACCTGCCTGAAACTTATCAAGAATAGCAGGTTTATTGAGGTGGTCATTTAACTGCATAATGGCTGCCTTCTACAGAACTTTACTTAAGAAAGGTGGACTCCTGAAGACTCCTCTTGCCTGAGGGAAGTAAACTGAAGTGGGCCGCAGAGTACAAGTGGGTTGTGCTGACTGCCATGTCACTGTCACAGCACATTAAATGACACACTCCATGTGCAGGTCACTCACCCTGCTGTGTGTGCAACTTCTTAGGTACAACTGCATTGTCTTTGTTTAACGGAGGTGAGGCCGGGAGGTTATGGTAGGTCCTCTCCATAATTATGTTGCATTCTTCACAATATTTCCACCTTTAGTCACTGTGCACATTTCCATGCTAAGTAACATATTTTCAAGATGCTGACTTGATGATCATATAACTTAAAAACATACAGAAAAGAGCATAAAGATAATAAAGGAAGTCAGAATAACACAAACCTCTTTGAAGCCCATAGAACACTGTGTGGCCCGTCAAGGGCACTGTGAAGTCTTTTAGCTTTTTAATCACAGCAGGCACAGAAAAACTGTTGGTAATTTTTCCACTTTTTCCATTATTTCGGTTGAACTTTACTTATTATAGTTAGTCAGTCATTTTCTAACCCGCTTAGTCCATAACAGGGTCACAGGGGACTGCTGTAGCCTATCCCAGCTAGCATAGGGTGCAAGGCAGGAACAAACCCTGGACAAGTGCGCCAGTTCATCACAGGGCGAACACACACACACACACACACACACACACAGGTGCCAATTTAGGGTCACCCATTTCCCAAGTCTGCATGTCTTTGGGCAGTGTAAGGAAGCCGGAGCACCTGGAGGAAACCCACACAGACATGGGGAGAAGCCGGGATGTGAACCCTGGTCCCCTTACCGCGTACCTCTGTACCACTGTGCCGCCTTTTTAATTGATTGTAATTTTAGGAAGATACTTATAAAGAACTTGGTGCTAAGTAACTGCAACAGTGAAGAGAATGTTATTGGTGAATAAACAAAGTAACCAATATGCCACACACTCCCCCTTTTTTATTTGCATACTTCACACTGACAATTGCCCCCAGTTGGCCTAATGGTAGCTGGTCAGCCCACACTTTCTAAATGGGAATGCTGAGAGCCCACAGGACTTCAGAGTTTGAGTTGTGTGTGCGCTCCTAATCAGTCCAAGATGTCTGATCCAAGAGTGGTTGTGTTGGTGCTGCAGTGCTTGCGTCTGCCTTGTAATGAAGGCTTTAATTAATGGAGCCAAGAGGTGTACGCTTTTAACTTGGAGTTGCAGGATATTCCGTTTATCCCGTATCTGTGTGTTTTTTATTTTCCTCTTTCTTCCTTGCACCTACAGTATATTAGAAGCTTGTTTAATGAAGGAGAGATCACGTTCTCTACTTTTACACATCAATTTTTGAAGAGTTTGCAAGTCCAGGGAATGCAGACTTTGAAATACGATTCACATACCATTGAGCAATCAAAAGATGCAAAAAAAAATGAAGCTTTGTAGAATTGTCTACTAAACATGGGAGTCGAGTCTTAGTGTTTAACTTGCACATTCGGTGAGACGGCGTTCTTAAACTTTGTATTCTCTTTGTTATTCATGCAGACAGGCAAGGCTGTTCTCAAGCCAACTTAACTCAGTCGAGCATCACAGGGGTGTCTGCAGCCTTTGGGGGGAAGGCAGGCAGGAAGCAACCCTGGGTGATGTGACCGTCCATCACGTCTGCATTTCCACTCACATGGGGACAATGTGGCTTTAATATCCACGCCATCAAACATTTGTACCCAGTCATGCGGCACACTCTCTTTATAGCCCTAAACTGTGACGTTGTACTGAGGTAATCGTGGTGTGGTATGTCTTCTGGTAACTCTGTAGTCTGACTGTTCCATTACACGATTACTGCCGTTACTGCTGGTGGATTTCCATGTACACAGTCCTCTCAGTGGCAACCATAATTATCTGTTCATTTTAGCAAGCCAGTTTTTGTTCTAAAATTGCATGTGTTTCGTTAGGAATCCCCACGTTGTCTTCTGGAGTTATGTTCACATCATCCTTTTTTTTTTTTTTAATAAAGTTGCTTCTACAGAATTTCCAGAGTCTGTATAAGAATAGAAGAGTCGTTATCCAACAGTCAAGCTTCTGCTGCTATAAGCAAAACGTAAAAGAGTCCGTCCAATCAGAACTGCCGTCAAGCCAGTAACTCGTACAAAGAGTGGAGATGAATTCGTTTGAAGCCCCACCACAAGTGAGAGAGCCAATCGAGTAGAGGGACGGATGCCTGTCACATTAATTAAAACAATCGGAGTTAAATAGATGTTGGCAGGAGCCCAGCAGACGTATTACTGAGTAACAAGTTCTTGCCAAATTCTCAAAACGCTCTGCACAGCTCCACTCAAAGAAGATGAGATTTGTTTTTTCCAGTTGTTCACAATAAATGGTTTTCCCATTGAGTTATGGAGAGGGCATTCGAGTTCTTCGGCTCAGCGTGCTAACAGTGAAGTGTAGGAAATCACCGTAAGCTCACCTCTGGGTTGCCTAGTCTCATCCATTATTATTCTTAACGCCTCTGTAAGACACTTTATAATGGCGCTAAATCAGAGTCTGTCTGATAGATGAGCACGTACAGAATTTCTGCCCAAAAAGGACTTGATTTATTAGAGTTACAGTCAATCATAAGGCCAGAGCTGCGTGGCATCATGTCAATGGTGGAATTCCACTCGCTAATATCTATAAATTACGTCAGTTTGTTCAAATTACCAAGTAGGACTAGAAGGACTTTTAAAACTCAGCCTGATGTCGTTTTGGAGAAAGTAGGTGATGTTGGATAAATGGCGCGTTCTTTTCAATCTTTCTAGCGCTTTATATGATTTTATTTACAAAGTCTGGCATCACTTTGAAGTGTGAAGAGTTTGGTCACCTGATTAAAGACCCCTTTGACTGTAATGGCTCGTCCCCACCAGAGTGGCCATCATCCAGACGTCTCCCCGTCTCTGGCCTTTTCACGTCTATTTGGAGTCTTCATTTTTGCCTCACTACGTTGGCTCCTCTCCATACCTGGATGAGGCCTTTCACGTTCCAGGGGGCCTGGCACTGGTGGCCAACGATGAACTGTTCTTCGCCATTGTAACATCTTCGCCCAGGTACGTTTCCCACTGCATTCCTGGGCTTTTGTTCAGATGCTGTTAACCAGCTGCTCCTGTGAAGATGGATGCTGGTCTCATTTGCTAGTTTTAATTCTAGTTAAAGAACATGATATTATATATATTTAGGGCATTTATCATTGTGGGATTGATTAGAAGTTACAAATAAAAAAAAAACCCACCAAAGTTCAGTGCTATTAAAAGAAACAACAGTCTGTGCAAGGTGACCCTGCGAGTAAGTGTCTGGGGAGGGATGTGCGCCCAGTGAGTGAGTTTGTGTGAGACGGGACGGTCGTTTGTTTCTTTCTAAATGTGCTCTGCAGAACGTTACTGTGAAATTGGCTGCTCTCCAGCTGTGGTCGAGTGCCCGTCGTCCTGCTGAGTCCGGCGTTTGACGTTTCCCTGAAGTGACGACGTATTTCACAGGCACGCTGGAGCTGTCCACACCAGTCACTGTCTCTAGTTGGGATTGTTAGTTTTCTGACACCGCAGTTCAGTTTTCATCCTCTTAACAAATCCAATGGCAGGAACGGGCCATCGGTAGGAAACTCTAAAGTCAAATTAGAAGAAGAGGCTGAGGTTTGTAATTGTGTGCTGCCTCGCATTTGAAGCTGGTGTGGACTTGAATTGATTCTCTTTGGGGTCATCCTGTGTGCCCAGTGAATTAACAGTGTGGCACTTAATGCCAACACATTGCTGCTTTAGTTCTTTGTCCATCAATTGTAGGACCCACCTAAATCACTGTAAAGTTTTCATGGTCGTTGCTAATGCTGACATGTGTAGACAATACAAGGGGAATGACGTGATGCAGAACAAGATGTGGTGGAGGAGGATATCTGGCCTGTCACGGACTAGTCGCCATATTGTGGAGGAGGAGGCGGAGGTGCTGCAGATTTATACATACCTGGAGGTCCATCTGAACAACACGGTCATGCCATACAGAACTATCTTTAGTGTGTTTAGATTTGTTTTCATCGGTGCAGCTCTGAGAGTCAGAATACACATGAGGCCCTGTGAAGTAGTAATTAGAAGAAGAAGAATAAAAGATTTATTACTGTGACTGGAGATGGCAATTTCTACAACATTTTTAACTTTTGATTTCCTGTGGTCCTTGGCCGTAAGTTTAAAGCGCCTCGGCACCAGTGCCCTCTTTAGCTAATGGTTTATTCCACCATAGCATGCTGTTGGGCACCACTGGAAGCCTAAAGCAACCTTGTCTGTCTTTGCCTTAGCCAGCTATGTTAAGGCCGTGTCGCATTCATTTACTTAATGTTAGTGAGTTGGGGGCAGTCGGCAGTGCCCTCCCGTGGACTCACTCCAACAGGTTTGGTATACATGAGAGCTGACAAACATTCAGAAGCAGCCATCCATCTATTATCCAACCTCTATATCCTAACTACAGGGTCACAGGGGTGGTCTGCCAGAGCCAATCCCAGCCAACACAGGGCGCAAGGCAGGAAAGAAACCCCAGGCAGGGCGCCAGCCCACCACAGGGCATACACACACACACACACACCAAGCACAATTCAGGATCGTCAGTGCACCTAACCTGCATGTCATTGGACTGTGGGAGGAAACCCACGCAGACACGGGGAGGACAAGCAAACTCCAAGTGAACCCGGGTCTCCTAGCTGCGAGGCAGCAGTGCTACCCACTGCGCCACCGTGCTGCCCCTCATTCAGAAGCACCACTTGTGTAGTGCAGCAATGAGGAATAAGGAACATCAAGAGTATTTAGGACCTCACGAGCAGAAGAGATGTTTAGCGTGCCATGACAGAATTGGGGGCCGAGGGAAAAGACTGCAGTCCACTTTTGGAGGTCAGAAAAAGGTGCGAGCACAACACTCGGTGCCACGGCCCACCTGCCAAGTTGTTTTGGCTGCCTAAGGTAAAGTCATCCCTGATGGAGGATTGCAGGAATTGTGGGAAAGAGGGGTCCTGTCATCGGATTAGCGCTGTTTCAGCTGTGGAATGGCCAGCTTGATGGCCAAGGTCTCCAGGACTCTAAACAAATCCAAATCTGTGAAAATTCTACTCTGTACTGTACTTCTAAAATGTGTATTTTGATACTGTATTGAGGAGTACTTGTGTTGTGTTCACCCCCTTTTTGTAACACCCACTGCACGCCCACCCTACCTGGTAAGGGCTCTCTCTTTGACTGCCTTTCCGGAGGTTTCTTCCATTTTTTCCCAACAAGCTTTTTCTTGCCACCATAGAGAGTCAAGGCTGGGGGGCTGTCAAGAGGCAGGGCCTGTTAAAGCCCATTGCGGCACTGCTTGTGTGATTTTGGGCGATACAACAATACATTGTATTGTATTGTAAATTGTAGCTGTGCCACATCGTCGTTAAACTTGACATGCCCAGTGATTTTTTTTTTTTTCTCAGTTGCATGAACTGACATGTTAGAGCTGTGAGATTCGAAACTTCTCTCTGCCGGGGTGTGTCATCGTGTGGTGGCACCAATGCATGCTGCCCACCCGTCCTGCTAAGGCATTGCGCCCTTTGTGGCCCTCGATCAGAGGGTGGCAAATGACATGTTTCTGTTAATATTTAGATTTGAAGCGCAGAGCCTAATATCTTCTGAAGACCCTGACTGACGGTGGCTTACGCTAATTCAGACATTTTTTATGTGTTCATTATTACAGTATTTGTTTTTATATTCTGCATTTCTCTTTGCTCTTTACGGTAAGCCGTGCCCTTCCCTGTTGGCTGATCAAAGCCACGCTAAGGAGGCGCGCGTGTGAACGAGAGAATGAACCGAGGTAGGGTTAGGGTGGTCCGTTTTCTTGATACGGGGTGCAGGTGTTCCCCCTCTCCTGTGCTGCATGTGACTTGTAATAAATCTTCCTCTCTTTTTGCTGACGTTTAACTAAAGTCACATAAATCGGCACAGACGTCTGCCTCAGGCCGTAAAGCCATTGCTGCTGTCAGCAGACGGGACGAGATGCACACGTGTCTGCATTGTGAAGAACTCTGGAAATGGAGCCAGTGTTTGTTCTCTGTTTGAGTAATGACTTTCCAAGATGGTCTGGGGAGGGAACCGGATAAACGTGTGTGGATTTCTGGAAGTGAGTGCCTTGCGCAGGCTAAATGTAAATATCGATGGAGAGAGGGCAGGATTCAGTCAGACTAATTCTCGTTCTCGTTTTCCTCCTCTTTTCATTCCCTGCTGAATGTGACCTACAGGACTCTGTTTGGAAACAAGATCAAGTCTGTGGCCAAGAGAGCGTTCTCAGGCCTGGAGGCCCTCGAACACCTGTGAGTATCCCAGCATGCTCTTGTGTTGCAGGCAGAGCTGCCAAAAGTGGCTGCTTGAGAGGACTGCTGGCCATTTAATCGTTTCTTTGTAAATTGAGACGCCGGGCTGTTTGTGGAGGCCAGCTGCTTCCTTCTCGTTATAGTCAGCTTCAACTTTGGCCTTTTTTTCCCTGAAGCAAACGGCACGACATGGAAGCATATGGCCGGCTTTACATTTGTAGGAATTTACATACGCTTTCTGTTTCTTCCTGTTCAATATGTACTGTGAAGAGTAATGCCAGTGGATGTAATGTTTTATTTTTCTTGTTACTAATTTTATTTGGATGCCGACTTGTGGCTTTCAGAAAGCAAGCTGAGAACATGATAGCCGAGGCCCTCAAGTGTAAATGTGTTTCTTTAGTTTTTATCTGCTCTAAAATTAACACTTGAATGTAACTCCTTTTTTTTTTTCTTCTTTTGAATGCTTATCTTTTCTTAGAAACTTGGCAAACAACGCCATCCGCTCCATCCAGGCAGAGGCCTTTGCTAAAATGAAGAACCTGAAAGAACTGTGAGTTATTTGCCGGCATGGCCATTTTTGCCGTTCCTGTTGTAATATTTTGTGATGCTTATGGTGGAATAAGCGTAGGCCTTCTTGATGTGTGAAGTGTCTTAGTAAATCAGGCAGGTACTTCACACTTTAAACACGTGCAGTGAAACAGCCTCCCTCCGCAACTCAGACTTGGACTGTGGCTGCTGAATGTGCGAGTGCGTTCTGTGAGTCCATTTAAATTGGGACGAACGGCCTGACATGTGCAGCTGCAGTGAGGCGTCGAGTCCATCAAGAGATCCCAAATGTGGGTGTGCCAGGCCAGCAGCCTGATCTTGGACCTTAACTTCTATTGACCAGAATAGCGACTTGGCATCTACACCAGCGTAGGCCGTTACAATGTCCGCCAGCATGCACGACCCTTCACTTTGGTTCAACTGCTTTCTCTCCTGATGACTTCATTCAGGGTCACAGGGATCAACCCTTTACAAGGCAGCACTTTGTCACCGAGCCCACACAAGGGGACAGTTTGGAAATCTCAACCATCCAAACTTGCACATAATCGGCATACTTGGAGGCAAGGCAAGGCAATCCGGCCAACAGGAGAGTGTGGAGACGGCCTCTGTAATCCAGGAGTGCTGTTACCAGTGTGGCACTGGTGTTTGTAGGCCTGCATACAGTATGTAAAATAATAATAACTGAGCCAAACTTGGCCAGGCCTACAACTTCTAACATTTGTATTCAATAAAGTGTTATTTAGTAAAGTGTTAATCAGCAGCCCAGACCTTAATGGGTGCTTCTTGACATCCATCCCATAATGCGTTTGTTAAAGAAAATGTGACGGTAACGGCCGTGCTCATTAAATCAAAGGATTTTCAGGTATTTTATTTGCATGGGCTGTAAATCCACGTGGAGAGGGACAGCCAAGTCCCATGAAGCTCCTTTGGGTTTTGTTTTGGAAATCCTGCTATATGTCGATATCGACTGTGGCGGGGGGGAGACGACAAATGAACGGCGAGAAGCTGCTGGAGTGCGAGTCGGGGACTGAGGAGGTTTTACAGCTACGTGTACGGGTTGAGATTCGACAGTCGAAACTGAGGAGGGACTTTGGTTGGTTTTCAGGCGAGCGTCACCTTTTTATGTGAGCATTGTAGGACTGAAGGAGGCAGGCTCTGTGATTTTAAAAAGGCCTGGACACCCAGAAGGAAGGCTAGGCGTCTCGGCCCAGTCGCGCCCCTGCTAGCTGATTCACATTACGTTCCCAGTCATCCTCCTTGGAAGAATAACACTGACGAAGCAGTGAAGCACTGTCCCTGTCATTAGTGCTAGTAATCTGCTTTTCTTTTTTGGTTTTCTCTCCTTCACAATAAAGATACATAAAGAGTGAAAGCTTCCTGTGTGACTGCCAGCTGAGATGGTTCCCCGAGTGGCTTATTGATAAAGGCTTTCAGTCGAGCACAGATGGCCTGTGTGCCCACCCAGAGGTTTTGAAAAGCAGCAGCATCTTCAGCGTTCCAGCAGACAGCTTTGTTTGTGGTAAGACTGATAAAAATGTCAGATTTCAGGCGCAGAGTATCTCTCGCGTCACAGCAAGGAATTACTGCGATTTCTACCCTTTCGTTCTTGTCAAGAAATCTCCAGATCTTTTGGGATTTCCATGCAGTAAGTGGCAAGGCAATAAATATGTTCAGACCCCCGGCTGTATTAAGAGCTGCCTGGCATAACCGGCTGGCTCCTGTGACCTGGCACACTGCTGGTTGGCAGATCATTTCTAAATCTCTTTCTTTTTCTTACATGGCTCTTCGTCAGTATGTTTGTTTCTAGTCCTAATGTTTCTTTGTCTCTTTCTATTGGTGTTGTCTTTACTAGAATAAGGAAATAAACAATCGGCAGTACATGCTGCACTGGTTATCTGACGTCTTGTCATGTTGTGCCCCCAATCTTTGCCCTTCTAAATGGGCTTTGAGTTCCTATTTTGGGTGTCATAAGCAGAGGTGGCCTTGTCACTTGTGTGTGCAGCCCTGCCGAGGCTTCTCTGCACGTCTTGGTTGATTATGACTCTTGAGTATGGAGGACTAACTTGGACAAAATTAAGTGACTCTATTGTGACACCAGATAATAAAGAATAACAAACTGAAGGGGTCACAAAGCGTGCATTTTGATGCTTATTTCTTATGCATTTTTTTTAATAATTTACTCACTTAGCAGAAGTGGTTTACAAGTAAAGTTAACTTAATCGAGTCAACATCAGGTAGGCGTCTGTTTTGAAGTAAGTGTTCCAGGATTAGGTCACAGAAATCAAGTGCAGAGCGCCGGACACCGTCAGGGTAATAAGAAGAAGAATTCTGTGCATTTCTATGGCGCTCTTCTCACTACTCGGTGTGCTCAGCAATTGCAGGCTAAGGGCCCAACAGAGCAGAGTCCCTATTGGCATTTACGGGATTCAAACTGCCAACCATCCAAGTGCCAGTGCAGATCTGTAGCCTCAGAGTAAACGTCCCATAACCAAATTGAGGCATAAGGCTGATTAGACTAATTAGTTAACGTTACCTGTGCTAGCTACTAAAGAACCTCACTGCACAGCCATTAATAATTAGGAAGGGAGTTGTAGAACTGCAACATGAAATACGCCTTGTGATGAAAACTCTCCTTGCAGTCGTCAAAGGCTCCATTGTGCGCTAGTAGTTTTTTAATTGGCGAGTGGATGAAGATCTTCGTGGTAACAGACGGCCGTTCACAGCCAACACTTCACATGCAGACTCCTGAGCAGAGGAACAATTCAGGAGCTTCTTGACTTCAAATGGCCTCTTAGCCACGTAACTTTTTTTCTGTGCACAGTCACAACTCTGAGCGCACAGCTTACTTCCAGACTCTTGGGGCTTATTGGTTGGCTGCTCTGAGCGGCAGGCGCTAGAGGCGGGTCTCTCACACTTGCTCAGCCAATCACTAAGCCCTTGTATGTTGATGGGTGAAAGTGTCAGTTTTTATTTCATTTCCTGAACGCCATCAAATGAAGAAGAATTTCAGTTAATTTGGTAGTAAGAGGAGGTTTGGAAACGCAACGCAACGCAGCCAGGTGGCCAGTTGTAACCTGCCCCAGATGGAGATGTGGTAGGTGATAGAAGGTAAATATAGTGGCGGGACACTGAGGAGCCTCCCCAGAGACAGGCCGATACTGAGACCTCTGCAGGAATACCTGAGGAGCTTTGGTAGACCACCCCAGGGGTCTGTATGGCTGTGACGAGACGGGAAGGGGCAGCTGCTCTAAGGGAGTAAGAAGGGAGAAAAACAGATGGCGCAGACAGAGAGGTGAAAGCTCTTTATTTTCCTTTTAGAGTTTCATTTGTTTTTGCCATTTTGGATTTGGGGACTGAAAGAGCAGCTGCCCCGGGCCACAATACATAAAGAAATAAAAAGCATAATACAGTACATGTGTTTCTTGACACATTATTCATTCTTCACATATTATTTATTGTCACATTTCACAATCCATTTATTTGCATATTTAATTTTAACAGAATTCTTCCTCCATACTTGGATACTCCCCTCCCCTTATTTGATGCCAATAACATAAAAAACAATAGTAAAGTACCCCTTACTGTCTGGCAGAAGTGAAGCCTTCCACCCGTTAGATATGTAGAAATGCCAGTAAATATTGGGTGGTCATTTTCTAGACTCTGTGTACGCCCGTTTGCAGACCCCCAGCCATACACACTATTTTTTTTTCCCTCTCTTTATTTCAGATGACTTTCCTAAGCCACAAATTATCGTGCAGCCTGAAACTACCATGGCGGTGCTTGGAAAAGATGTCCGCTTTACGTGCACGGTCGCGAGCAGCAGCAGCTCCCCAATGATCTTTGCCTGGCGCAAGGATCAGGAGTTCTTGCGTGATGCCAACATGGAGAACTTTGCCCATGTCCGTGCCAAAGATGGGGAGATGATGGAGTACACCACCATCCTGCATTTGCAACATGTCAGCTTTGCCGATGAGGGCCGTTACCAGTGCATCATCACCAATCACTTCGGCTCGACCTACTCCAGTAAAGCTCGGCTCACAGTGAACGGTACGTTAGCCGACTCCAATGCTTGTCCTCTTTCCTTGTTGTATATTCCAGGAGAAGTAATAAGCACGCTTCCCTTTATGTTGATCACGCTGTTTTATCCAAAGTGACTTACTTATTACATGGTGTCTGCCGCTGCACGTTAAATGGGGACACTTGCAGGAAAGAAATGGTGATGTGATGCACTGCAGCCATTTTATAAATCACTAGAGAAGAGTGGACTGGGCAGGTGAAAAACCCAAAGTCCCAAGAGTCGCTGCGATGGTGTGAGCTCTGGGGTGCAGATTTGGGTGATTCTTGGCACTTGAGTTCTGCCAGCAGCTCAGTACTAGACCAGTGACGCCACCCGTCCGCTCCTCTGCATTGTTTCACGCTGTGATAATGAAAGACTACTTTCTGCTATTAAGATGGACACCCATGAGTGTACCCTTTAACATCAGTTTTTGAAGATTTGAGTGGCAGACTGTATGCAATTTGTATTTTATTGTCGCCGTTGGACCGAGCCGATTGTGAGAGCTCAAACTCCAGATGCTTGTTGCTTACTCCCTCTTCCTTTTCGTTTAAATATTCAGTGCTGCCTTCCTTTGTGAAAACCCCTCGGGATATCACCATACGCACCAGAACAACTGCCAGACTGGAGTGCGCGGCCGAAGGGCACCCTACACCCCAGATTGCTTGGCAGAAGGATGGTGGCACAGATTTCCCTGCAGCTCGGGAGAGGCGCATGCACGTCATGCCCGATGATGATGTCTTCTTCATAATGGATGTGAAGATAGAAGACATGGGGGTCTACAGCTGTACTGCCCAGAACACTGCTGGCAACATTTCTGCCAGTGCTACTCTGACGGTGCTAGGTAAGAGAAGGTGCTGCCATCCTCCTGCATGACTACGTAATATTTGAATACTTAAGGGGCATTTATTTAGCAGAGATTATGCCAGCAGCACTGGGGCATAAGGTAGGAGCCAACCTGGCACAGGAGGACACACTAATGCCAGTCAAGTGTGTAATCGCCAATTCACACAACACACGCATCTTTCAAGGGTGCCATTGTGGCGAGGCAGCGCAAGGTCATTTCCTGCAGTGGTTGCTGCCCCCACGTCTGTGATTATTAATGATATTAATTATTTAAAGGTAACATACTGTACATGCGTTAACATTTTATCATGGAAGTGGGATCAAGTATATTGTAAATGTGCAGAGATGTAACGGGTTGTGTGAGGCGATCAGCGCCGGCCACTGCTGTCAGTACAGGAGGCCCCAGAAGCACATGGCGATTAACAGCTGGCTGTTTTAAGATGACATTTTACTTTAATGACAGAGCTACACAATTAAAGTTGCAGTTTCCACTTTAGTCACGACACGGGCATTTTATTCTTCACGATGTTCCTTTTTTTCCCCCCCCTCTCTGTGGCTCAAATACACTTCGCTATGGTCCTCCCCAAAATAAGGCACAGAAGATGGGAGGCGAGACCTTTAAAATGATTGCGTCATTACGATGGGGAACACGCAACGCTTGTATTGCCATTTGTATGTCAGCATTTGAGCCACTCGGCAAACCTCGAAGCACCCACATTGATTCTGTGGGATCTGCACAGCGGCTGGCCGTCACCTGTGGATTGTGACGCTGATGTCCCCTTCCAACCTGAACACGCTGCGCCCACCACGCGCCTACGTGTCACATGAATGTCTCAAGACATGCTCAGAGAACGTGTGGCAGCCATGCTGCATGACACGTGTACGCGTTGTGACCGTGAAGTATGAACTGAGCCTACAGTCGCTGCCGTGCCGCACTGACTGGTCTGCTCATTTTCTTAATGAAGCCTTTGCTCCCCTTTACAGTTTAATGCCTGCACTGTTCCTTGTTAATCATCAGCATTTTCACACAAACAACCAAAGGGTAATTTCAAAAGCAAACTGCCAATCGAGTATAAGCATCTAATGTGTAGCCTTGGGCAGAAGAATAACACAAAAGGTTTGTTGTCGCAGCTCCTAGGAAATCAAAATGTGCGCAAGGTCCGTAGTAAGAATTACACCAAACAATACAGAACTGTCCTCCTCCACCAGGGCTCCAGAATGCCCCAAGTGAAGTCTGCCCTTGGCATTGCTTACATTTACTTTGGTTTTGTTTTGATCACCCTGTGCACAGAAACACCTTACTTGGCTCAGGAGCTGGAAGATCACAACGTGGCCGTGGGTGACACGGTGGCTCTGCAGTGCAAAGCTCTAGGCAGCCCCACGCCGCGCATCACATGGCTGAAGGAAGACGAGCCACTGAAAGTAACGGAAAGACACCACTTCACTCCAGGAAACCAGCTGCTGGTTATTCGCAATGCTGTCCCAGAGGATGCAGGAAAATACACTTGTGTAATGTCGAATACCCTCGGCACGGAGCGGGCACACAGCCACCTGAGCATCCAGCAGTCAAGTGTCTGCATGGTGGAGCCCCACAAAAGAGAGAACACAATGACGGTTGGCATCATTGTCATCGCGGTGGTCTGTAGCATCGTCCTGACCTCGCTTGTTTGGGTGTGCATTATCTATCAGACAAGGAAGAAGAGCGAGGAGTACAGCGTTACCAACACAGGTGGGTGGGCCGCCATTAAACTGCTATCTCCTCGTACAGAGAACAGCATCTATCTATAATGGGACACTAACAGTGGGGGGCGCTTTAATGTGGAAAGTGGAGTTTGGTGCGGAGGTGATGATGAGACGCTCAGATTTCTAGAATTCTAGGACACCCTTAAACATGGCAGTAGCACTGGTTACTCCCAGATCCACCATTCTAGGCTCGGCCCGCGCACACACACACACACACACCACACACTCGGAGGTTTGGAGTTTGCTTGAAGATTTCCTGCTCCTGTGTGACAGTGAGACGGCCGCGTTGCAGACGAGTACAAGGAGAGACCTTTTGTTGACTGCTGTGCCTAACTCACCTTGGAGGTTTACTACTCTAAGATACACTGACTTCTTATTCATCACTTCACCTTTTTTCGTGTCTAATAAATGTTGGATGGTTGGTTTGTTATCCTTTGCCTTAGGGAGGGTTGAAAAACAACAAAACTGATTTCTCTTTGTTTTGTAAATCATCCAGATGAGACCATAGTTCCTCCAGATGTCCCAAGTTACCTCTCCTCTCAAGGAACTCTATCTGATCGTCAAGAGATGTGCCTCAGGGTGGAAACCAACATCGGGCCTTCTCCAAATGGACACGCGGAGAGCAATGGTATGAAAACACGTGATTTACAGGCCTCAGCCCACTTGGTGACCAGCCGGGGCTCGTGTCGCTGCTGTGTGCAGAAAAACGGGTTTGTAAAAGAACTCGGGATGACGGCAGAGAGCTAGCTGTGCCTGCGTATTAGAGACAGATAGGAAAGGCAGGCTGTATTGTACTGTATTTATGAAATAGAAAAGACATGAAGAGCGCTCCGTGTCTGTCTGCTTCTCTGTCTCTATTGAGCCCTTCAGATCCATCTTTCTGTAAATGGTGACAATGACTTGAAGACAGATATTAAGAAATAGACTGCTCTGGCCGTGCCCGTCTCACAGGGCCCATGTCACCTCTGTCTTTAGGAATCTGCCGAACTGATGCTGTGGCTTGTGTGGATCTGGGAGCACATGGGACATGCAGACAAGTGAAGCCCTGTGGCGTTAGAGAGGGTGCAAGAAGAGAGGAGGACCGAGATAAAGGTAAGCAATTTATTCAGATTGACGGTACATTGAAATAGAATATGAACAAGTGAAGTGTAAACGTGATGGAGAACGTACAGATCACTCCAGTTAACAAGCCCCTCGCTGCAGCACTGGAGTCAAGGCAGGGACCAGTCCTCTGGGCAGCCCACACTGGCACTGACATGGACCCACTTTAGAATTGTCAATCGAGTTTAAATTAACACACACACACACCCCCGAGTGACTTGGCATTGCCCAAGTGAGCACTTGTTCTATTGAGCCCCAGATTGAGAGATGGTAAATACAATGGATGTCTATCTTGAACCGTTGTGTCACTACTGTCCTTGTGTGTTTGGTGCTTTGGCGAAGTTATAATAATATTTTAATTACATTTCTTTCCCCAGACATTGGTGTGGTTCCCTAATGTCTAGCATCCACCTGGCAGCCATTCTTGTGCCAGTGCACTCTCCACACATAAGCTATTAGTTGGTGAAGAAGTGTGGGAGAGAGTAGCCGATAAAGGACAGGCATGACCAGCTGCTCGTGGTCAGTTTAGGCGGGACGTTACAAGACACCCTACACCCACAGATCTCGTCTTACCACAGAGACCGACTCTCTGTTTCACGTCTCATCCCAAGGATGGCAGACATTTTCTTACAGCACGTTGTCCCCATCACTGCTCTGGGGCATCGGGAAGCGACCCCTGCTGGCCTTTAAATGATTTTGGCACAAGGTGGGACACAACAAAATGTGACGAAGGTGAAGGTGCTGTACCTTCTAAGTGTAAAAAAAATGAACGCTCAGCCTTGAGAACATTCAGTCCAGAGGGTTAGAAACACATTTAAAAAGGATGATGCTTACCTGGCTTGTTTACGCTCTGTAAGGTGGATATCGACCTGCGGCAGAGTATTTTGACGCCACTTCCTCCAGCGCGCCCCCTCAGAACTGCCAGTGTGGTGAAATTTATCAGCAGGAGCTCCGTGGCAGCCCCTCCAATATCGACATGTGCAGTCCTGGCCAGGAGCCGAGCCGGGGGGCTCCAGATCCTCGCTCGAGAAGAGACATGCACACGTCAAGGTACCCCAGTAATCACGACAGGATGAGCTACACGGACCAGCAAGGTAAAGGCTCCCTCATCTTGTTGTTTTTCTCTTTCTTACCTGGCATGTTAGGTTTTTTTTTTTTAAATGCTTTTAAGTGAAATGGGAAGCTGGGAAAACACACACAGAAAAAGTGACCCCCTAAAGTAGAAGAGAGTAAACCCCCAAAATGGCCAGGCTGGCACTTACCATCACTGGAGGTATTGGGGGGGGCAGCCAAACACCCTTTATTAGCTGGCATGCAGTCCGTTTCCCAGGATTCCTGCGAGTTTAAAAACATTCTGACGTGTTGCTCTTTTTTATCGCCGTGTTTCCAGGTTCACCATCATGGACGCGAGGGAGTGCAGAACCGCCAGACACGGTGCGCTTCTCGTCGTTGGGCTCTGGCCTGGGGCCGGACACGGACGCTAGTTTTCCTTCTTGCTCACTGGACAGTAGAGGCATTGGTGAGGCTGGACAGACTTTTAAGATGAATGGACATCTAAGTGAGGCCTGCATCCCCGTTAATGAATGTACTTCATTGAAGAAAGCCAGTGATTAAGAGGACAAGCCCACCCGCCTGCCCACCCACCAGTCTGGTCTTTGCACTGAAAGCCCGTTTTAGGATCTTTGTATTGTATGGACTACCTCAACTCTGAAACCAAAAGCTCTCCAAGGAAAGGGCATCTGAAGTTTGAGGACTCAGCTTGTTTGGCGAAAGCCCATGTCGAGCGTTCCACGTTGTACATACGTTTAATCTTCCCTGGGGAAGTCTTATTCATAGAACAGCAGTCGAGTTGCGTTTGAGCATGAAGAGAGTTTATTGTTAGGGATGTACAGAAGAGTTTTCATAAAAGCGGATATTTTAATGTTTATTCATTACAGAAATAACAGAATGAGAATGTAGAGTTTTTAAAACTTTTTGCCTTTGCGGTGGTTCTTTTTCTTATTGAAGAAGAGGAGGGAAAAAAAGCAAACCCTTGTCTGGTGCCTTATGATTAAAAAAAAAATCGACTTGAACAACGCGATTCCACATTCGTCACAGTTTAGGGATGCAAATCCACAAAGTGTTAACAAGATCATCAGCACACCAAGTCCTAAGACTCTTTTTGCACTTGAAATACATAATTTAAACTATTGGTGTTTAACATTCAGTTAATGAGCAGAGGAGCAGAAAATAAAACATTTAGTGAAACGCCCGCCGGCCTCGGTCTCTTCTTTGTTTAATAAAACACACCGGGACCCTGGTGGTCCAGCCGTCGGCCTGATGACTTGACACAAAGCGATGGCGATGATCCTCTTCAGTGTCTACAAGCAGACTGAGTAAGTGACATAGCCTAATAACTGTACTTACAGTGTGTGTGTATATATATTATATTATTATTATTAATATTATTATTATAATCCCAGCAGGACTCTGTGCTCGGTGGCGTGGCGTGAAGCCCTGTGTGTGGTATGGCACTCCAGTTTGGTCCAGGAAGGCCTGTTTCTTAGTCAGATGGCAATTTTTGCTGAGAACAGAACTTAATTCCCTGACTTTCATCTTTCTAACGTTGTACATTTTTCCATGAATTCTGTGAATATCAGTTCAGGGAGTCCCAGCCCACGGCTAATTAGGAATTGTCAGGACTTCCAGACGACTCCTGCTTTGTGTGATCAGCTCAGATCTTGTGTCCCACGCTGCCATTTAAAAAGCAAAGGGAGGTGAACTGGTGGTCTGCATGAAGCCAGCAGGGTCAAGTGAAATGTCCAACACGGTGGATTTCAATCCCACTCCATGGTGCCTGTGTGGCTTATCCTCGAAAGGAGAAGTAGTTTACATGAACAGAGTTTTACTTTAAGCTGACGTGTTGACCCTTCAGTGTAATTCAGCACAATTCAAATTAGTTGCCAGGATGGACTGAGTAACTTAACGGAGTTAAACTCCTGCATTTCAATCGGGTGGCGGCTCAGCCCGAGAGCTGCTTACGGTGTTTGGTATCAGTAAGGAACCTTTGAAGCATCCAGAGCTTCAACTGATTATTTAATTAAAGACTAAATCCTGGCCGTCCTCCCACATCAACCCTGTAAAACCAAACAGAGTGGGTGCCAAGGGTCTGATGGCAGAGCTGGAGGTGAGAGCGACTGGGCACTGGGCCCACCTTTAGCCAAGTCCATTCTGTGCTTGTATGAAAGTGTATTCCTGCCACAAACATATTTCACAAAGGGTATCAGCTGGTGAGGTTGATTTTCATGGTTATCGCCATCAGCCAGGAGCCTTGGATGACCAGTAATGACCGCTCTCGCAGTGGCCGTGTTGTTCTTTATGCACATTCTAAGTTTTGCAAACATCACTCACAGCTGGCATGGAGAATACATGGGATGCTGCTAAGACCCCTAGCCCTAAATCAAGCTTGAATTCAAAAAGGCCCAGAACATCTCTGCACCTCCCATCATTCCCTACTTTTGTTTTACCCAACTGTCTGAGATGACGTGACTCGACAGGGAGGGTAGTAGCCCTTGTGTTGTACCCGAGGTCACTGGAGATGGACTGGGCAGGTTTAATAACAAAGGTGTCACTTACTGCATAACAACTGTCCCCTGTTGATGGTCTTCTACCTGCACATGCAGCAGTCCAGGGTTTAACCCGAGTAATGGAATGACGAGTCCGTCCTCCTGAAGACCCTGAGGTGGCCCTTGTTACAAATGCTGATCAAGTTTTAAAAATGTTTCTAGTTCTTGGTGTCACTGTGTCGGGTGCTGTTGTGACATTTCAACTTGACAAGAAATCTCTCTACATACATTAAAAAAAAAAAATCCACCTCTCTCGAGGACTTCTACCATAGCGTGGACGAGCGTCCCATCCAGGAGCACAGATGGGCTCTCTCTAGAGCAGCAAGCTGCGTGCCTTCTCGTAGGCACCCAAGAAAATGAACCCTCCAAAACTGATCCAGGCCACCCGTGGGACAATGCCAGCAAACAACCTGCAGAAAGAGCAGACACAGGAAACGGCGTCAGTCTCGGTGAGGGAGCAAACACCTGATGCCACAGTTACAGTCCGAGAAACGCTTTGAAGAGATCTGAATACGCGCCCTTTAATCGGCGGCTCTTTTTCCGCATTTGGAAGAGAACAGGAGGGCGAGATTTACATTCAAAACGTTTGAAATGTCAGTGAGAATGTGGACTGAGCAGAAGTCAGAATCGACACCTAGTGGGGACTAAGGGAAGTGCACTTTAGACTGAATCAGGAAACACTTCTACACACAAAGCTGCTCAAGTGGAACCTTGAGAACCCTTAAAAGGAATCTGGACGAGAAAGAAGCCATGAGTGAAATGGGCTGACTGGTTTCCCGCCGCTCAAACTTTGTAACATGAAGTGTTTGCATTTTTGGCATAGTTTTAAGTTGCGAACTCTCTTCAGGCTCTTGCCTGTTCTCCTTCTGTGGAGTTTCCACTTCAGCACTACTGAAGCTAAACGCTTGTCCCATGCAGAGCTGGCAGCCAAAGACTCAAATAACAGAAAAAAAAAAAAGGAACTTATTAATGTAAATCAGAAACACAAGAGTCACTTGCCAGAGCAACACCACAAGACAGTTTGCAGTCTGAAGGGGGCAGAACATGCAGGCACACAGATGGCGCTATCAAAAGTGTAACTCTGCTCAGAAGTGGGCTTCAGGACGGGGGCGCACATCAGAGGGTCATTTGTACAACTAAGAGAAATATTTAGCAAAGCCAATTGTACCCGAATGAGCACCAAGAGGTCTGAGATGTGCCACACTGAACGGATCAGCGAGTTGCTCGTACCGCTTACCACTTCCACGCTGGAAACATGAAGGGTCTCTGGGCGGGAGCTCAAGCAGTTTCTCTCGTTATTTTGTAGGATTAAACAACATGGCCACTCCACTCTCTGTTTACAGCAAAGAGGAGCAGCGAGCCGTGCTTGGCATTTTGTGAGCTGATGGCCTAACTAACCCTGAGCCCGTCCACACCCACTACCATTGTACCAAGTCAGTGCCATGATTCTGACGAGCTACACCTTCAGCCTTTAAAAAGCTGACCGCTGCTCTTGCTTGGTGGAGTGGCCATGTTAACTACTTAGGACCAAACCTGCGTGAAGAGCGAGCGACGAGTGTGTGGCGTTACGTTACTGTGTGGTGGAGCGGACTCAGCCGTGCGTAGCCTGCATCTCCATAGCCACCGTGCTGGTGGGCTGGGCTGTCATGTTGAAGACACCTGCACTGTCACCGCTTCGTCTATTGCTAGATACACTACAACTGTTCTTCTTGTCAATGCACATTTCAGTAATCACTTGATAAACTCCATCCTGGTCCTCATCAGTCACCACATGACACAAGGAATGGCCGCTCTGTCCAAGCCAGCCAGGAGAAACCCAACTTGGGGATCTCTACGTAATGACGATGCCATAAGACACACCCAGACTTGTAAAACAGAAATGAGGCCATTTAAGGTGAGCAGCAGCCAATGGATGACGAGGCAGGTCTGCGTGTGCAATCGAAAGTCTCTACACAGTCTGATATACCAAAGTTTACGGACCCTGTTGGATTTTTTCGTCCCCTCGTGCTGGTCCCACAACTGCCATCATATTGGCGTGAGTGCTCACAGGACTCTGTCACGTGCGTCCCAAGTCCACAAACGCCTCTGAAGGTCTTCCTACAAAGAAAGCTCAACCTCGTGCACGGCCGACACGAAGGCCCAATCCACTGGCTGGCTGGCCCGCTGGCCCGTCACGGTTTCGTACCGCATCTCCTGCTTTTGAGAAGGCACAAAGCAAAGCCGCGGCGCTGCAAACATCTTGCAGTTGTCGGTGGTGTCATGTCAAGCTCTGATTGCAGTTGTTGTGGTTTTTGTGGCGCTGAACTCTGCTAACAGCTTGAGGCGATCGCACACATGGAAGTGCTTTATGGCTTCACTAGACAGCAATTGGGCATATTACCATAATTACAGGTTTAAAGCCGAGCAATTTGTACAAAGCATGTCGCAGCAGAGCAGTCTGGGGGGCTAGCGCTGCAAAGCCTTGTGCTGATGCAACTCATCTCGCGTGTGAAGGGCGCCGAGCCCAGCGAAAAAAGATGATCTCTGTATTTAAACGCGAGGCCTGCGTGTCTCTGTGCTTCACTCGCATTAACAAAGCGCCGTTTGTGGAGAACGTTGGAGGAGATTAAAGGGAAGGCAAATGTGAGGAATTACAAAGGGGGCTTAATAAAGCTACTGGAGCCGTTCTGTGGAAGGAAGCGGCTTCACCAGTCGCATCAATCAACGTCACAAATCCTGCCCTAGGTGAATGGTGGGCCGATTTCTCCCAAGGCTTGGGCTGTCCTGCCTTGGAGTAGCGTGGGAGTTTAACAGAAAGTGGAGTGGGCCGTGTTGTCGTACATTTAACGTGTCCAGCACACTGAAGTCTGATCAATGACAATAAGAAAAGCCGCACATTTTAAAGAACACTGACAAGTGCAATTCTGTTAAGGTGGCCACCCAATCACGGTCTCGGTGAGTATCGGCGAGTATCGAGGATCGCAAGCGGAGCTCCATAACCGACTTATCCACACGTGATCCAAGGACATCACAAGTCGCACGTTTATAAGGAAATCCTCACCAGAGATGCAATGCCGACTGTTCAGACTGCATTAGGGATCGGTTACAATCGGTGAGCAGTCGAGTGTCAGCCCAACACTGAAATACGCGGTCAACGACCTCTGGAGAGAGCTGGCATGAAGTGGACGACTGGCCCCGTTAAAAGCTATGCACACCTTGTACCTCAGGCCAGGAGCATACAGAATGACAAACGTACACGCGGGTGACGTGTAGGACATGCCGCTGCAGCTTTGCTCTCAGCCTTTCCTTCTGGAATTGTGTGCTGATCCTACTGGCCCCCTACACACTCCTGGCGTCCTCTTGGTGACACTGCCACATTTTATAGTAAGAACGCACTTGTGTACCAAAACGGCAACACCACAGCGTATTTACGAGGCAAAGGAAAACCCTCCAAAATAAGAGGGTCTTGAGCTGAACAGTGCTGGCATCATGGTGCCAACAATACCCGCCACATGTGTACTTTATAGCTACAGCTAAATCTACAGTATATATACTGTATATATACATACACACACAGCATGGTGTGGTGGCACAGTGGCAACACCAGGGTCCCTGTGTGAAGTCTGTATGTTCTCCCCATGCCCACATACCTAACCCCCTCACCGCTCCAGTGGCCTCTCACAGTCCAAAGACTTGCAGGGCAGTTGGACTGGCATTGCTTAACTGGCCAGTGTATCTGTGTGAGTTCACCCTGTCCAGGGTGTCGTTCCTGCCTTGTGCCCAGTGGCTGCCCTGTAACTTGACCCTCAATAAGTTGGTTAAGAGTAAGAATGAACAACACACACAGTTTTTCACTGTACTGCTCATTTCACCCAACGTGCCTCTGAGGAAGTCTTGAAAGTTATGCCACACGAAGACCACTTTGCTCCACGTGAATTCTGTACCCGTGCGTAGGGCACCCTGCAGGATTACCGACAGACAGGAGTGCAGGCCTCTGCTTTAATTGCTACCTAAAACTGTTAACATTTCTAGAACTTATCGGGTCATAAGTGGTTGATGAAGGCTGTAGCCCCCTTCATTTATGAGGAATCATGTGACATGACCGGCGTCACCACTTTACATCCTGAAAAAAAACCACGATTATTATTATATATCTGGAAGGTTTGGGAGATGATGGATGGATTTTATTTTATGTACACGCACACACATCCAAACACACAAAGCACCATTTTCTAATTGTACTAATAACAGCAAACAATGTAATTACACAACTTAATCATCAAGGCCCAAATTCCTGGGCTGACCTTTGCTTTACATGATTGGCTGCTCCGTGCCGTTTGCTCGCATCCCTGTACTAATTGCCGTCGGCCACTAAGGCATTCCCAGATGTGGAGACTATGTGGTCACATCCGGACTGCGATAAGGACGACAGAACGTCTTGTTTGCCCTTCTTCCAGATTTCTGTCTCGCAACTCTAACATCCCACGTTAGGAATTTGACGACACCCCGCTGGTGTTCTATTGCTTGTATTGATCGGTGATACGTTTATCACGAAGTTAAGGGGCTACTTATGGGGTACTTTCTATCATGATGTTTTTAATGGGCACCATTTACTTACTGGGACCTGAGCACCAAATTTCGTTTCTGCATATGGACGCTGGAATGACAACAAAACTGCACAGCGAGGCGCCTGGGCCTAAAATCGGGCTGGTGAGCTTTGCGTTGTATTCAGCCACACCCGACACCAAAAAGGATGCCCAGAAAGAGGCGGAGTGTAAATGGCTGCCAGAGCTCACTGAGCGGAAGCAAAGGTTTCTAGGCAGGCAGAGGGCAGCCAAGGCGAGGCAGACAAGCACAAGCAATGGCGGAGTTGAGCTGGGAGCCACTGAGCGTCGTCCTCTGTGTTTAACCAGAGGCACAGCAGAGCAGCACAAGTGATCTGCAGTGACGTCAAGATGTCACATTTCATTTCTGGCCTTGTTGGTTTTTCATGTTGCTGTGCGATTCTCACTTCACCCATCCTCATGCTAGTAAGTTGAGGAGCAGAGCAGAGCGCCACTTCCATGAACCTCTGCCAGTGGTGGTCTTAGCCCCCTTTAAGCGTCTTTGGCCTGTTTTCACTTGAACAGCGTGGCAAAGCCTACCTGGCCCATCTAAACCCATGCTGACTGCTCACCAACGCTCCTTTTTAGGGCTGTGTTCCTGGAGTTTTTCTGTAATAATGGCCTCCATTAGTTCACCCAGGATGCACGTTAAGTTGAGCAGCCTGTGGTGACTCCGATCGATTGGTTACCCTTTTCATATAATGGGATTCCACTTGTTAGAATTTTCTCCAGTGTGCAGTGATTTTTAGAAAGTAAATGTCCTCTGTGACCCCCTCAAGTGCTGGATGATAAGATTTCACAGCCTGTTTAATCTGAGCAGCACATCTCTCTCTACAATTTCCAAGCCACTCAGTACCCCCTTTGCAGTCCCTGTCACTGTTGGGATCTCATCGACTTCTCCACACACGTATATTTAAGAAAAATGCCAAGCGTGAAGTGTTTGCCGAGTCGCTGCCTGTAGATCCTGGTGTCCTCTTCCCACTTCTCAGGCACTTCACCTCCTCCATGACTGTTGCTTTACCACTAAAACATGGACGGCCTTCAATCATTTATACAAGACAGGAGTTCTTACCCTGACAGTCCTTCTGTCCTCCAGATTTTGTACAGCACTGTTGTCACATTTCCTTTGGCTTCAGTGGTGCCAACCTGAAACGATACACGAGATAAACTGTGAATGGGCCTGGAGGAGGCCTCACTGTCCAGAGACGAGCCAAGTTACTTCTGCTTACCAAATATAGCCAAAAAATGGCAAACCGGTGTGCCGGCGACGGTGCAGACTTCCGTATGTGGACCACCGGCCACCCAAACTAGAACAGAGAGGCCCAAGAACTGCAATACATTCATCCAACGCTGCGGTCTGTTTGCTCACTCGCTGCCCGTCGACATCAAGGCACGGCCTTCCATTATCTGTTTGTCGGCTATGGCCAGAATCTCACAAACGTCATCATTCTGGGATGTGCGGAAATGTCACCCTGTTTAATTATTCCACTGTATGAATGTGTGGCCAAAGGCATTACTGCCACTTAGCGTCGTTTCTTTAGACAGCACATGCTGCTTATGAGTTCTGACTGCTTGTAGTGGGTGGGTGGGTGGCGGGCGGGCAGGGGGGCTAAGCCTTGCTATTAACTGCCCACCGTTTCAGTTTTCTGCTTTGTGCCATTGCAGTAAAGTCTTTAGTCCTGCATGTGTCACCCACTTGGCAGCAGTCAGTCAGTCAGTCGGAAAGAAGAGACTTGAAATAGAAAGACGAAGCGGGTACTCGTCTGGCCGACGCCGTCATCCATTTAGGGTAGAACTGGTTGTTTCATTTCTTGTGTGTTTTCCATTTGGAGAGCGCAGGCATGTGAAGTGACCTACTCAGGGTCACACAGCGTCAGTAGCGGGACTGAAGGCCAAAGCCTTACCAGCTACGCCAGGCAGCCTCTTATAGTGCCTTACAGCGACAGTGACTGCTCTTCTGCTCGGAGGAACTCTGGGGTGTATTTAAAGGGGGGTTGTTTCTTGTAATATTTATTTATTTGAGATTTTGTAAAAAGCGTATTAAGACAAAGTGCTAATGATAACTGTCAATATAGTGCCCTCCACAACACGACTTTCTCATTACGAGCCGCCCTTCATCACATGCTCCCAGCCTCCTCCTCCTCCTCCCTTACGCACCACAGATTAATCAGGTCTGCAGGCTGAAAGTCGTCATATAAAATGTAGAATCATGGAGGATTTGGACGCTCGCTAAAGCAATCAACATTTTAAGCAAATCCAACTCCTACTGAATTTTGCTTTTTCTTGACGCACACACAGCCAGTTCTGCTCAGCCTAACAACATCATTTGCCAGTCCTGCTAATAATCTTATTATCCTTTGAATCATCAGAAGCTCCACAAATAAATCCAAACACACTAAAACACCAATATAAAAAAATACAAATAAAAAGTGGCCAATGGAGCCAAGTCGGGCTATCAGGACAGAAAGGACACTCGGGCCAACACGTGAAAGGCGCTATATAAATAAATGTATTATTATAACACAGAAGATAAGACTAAGATTCCGTTAAACTGCTGATGTCTTACCTTTGCCAGCATAATTCTGGTCTTTGCCACATCTAAGGGAGTGGTGACTGCGGCCGCCATGCCACCTGAAGGAGATTAGAAACACAACATTGTCACCTGCTGTACTAATCAAAGTCCTCACCCTAACTTACTTTGTTGTTTCCGTGCGCCCGTCTACAGGAGGAGACACCTTCCGAATGCTGAGCATTGTCTTTGTGCTGCCATGTTAAAAGTGGCGTGGCCTGCCAGCCTTGGCACTCCACCACAGTGTGGACTCTGTGTGTTCTCTGATTGTCCATGCTGTCACGTGTCACCTGCTGTGGTTGCAGCCCCCTGACTCGGGTTTGAAAACGATTGCAGATGTGCTTTCCCATCTTAATGCCCTCCTATTATTACCATTCATTTTTACACACTTGGGGGATGACACAGATGTGTAAATACGTCTTTATGTAGAAAGCCCAATGCCTAGAGTTTAAAGGGGCCGCTAGAATCACAGAGCAAAGTCACAACTTTTAGCAGATTTGAAAACGACAGGACGGGCAAGGCAGACAAGGAGCTTTAAAATGTCTTACTGGAGTCAGCTTTAAGGAATTGTCACATCACCAGTTGCAATTTACAGACCCCATCGGTCTGCTCCAGTAACACATGCATTGTGTGTCTGAAGCGACTTTGGCTAAACTTTCATAAAATGGACTCCAGAAAACGAGGGGACGCAGGCCAATTCAAAATGAAAGAGCGGACAAGCAACTGGGCAGCGCGGATGCATTTAAAACGATGCCACGCCACTTGGGGGCTTAGCATAACAGCATTAAATTGACCTGAAGCTCCGTCGCCAACTTGACGTGAATCGCCGCCAGACATTTTCGAGGATGGACCTCAGGCCAGAGAGCGCATTAGGGTCTCGAGAGCAGGATCAGACCTTACTTTATTTCCAGTTGATTTCAGTTTAACAATAACAGCGACACAGCAGCAGGCACCGGCCTGGCTCACAAGTGGCAAATGGGGTCTAAAGATGACCCGGGACCACTGCGCCTGATGGGGATTAAATGGCTTCTCCCAACTGCAGCACCATGATCTCGATGTACAACACTGACTGCGAGTGAAGGCAGAGCCCTGTGAGGTGGGCTAACTGACGGCGGACGTATCCCCCACGTCTCAGCTCTGAGGTTCTCCATTTCTTCTTTGCTAAGTCAGGTGTCATGCAGACCCCCCGAGTGAACAGCTTTGGTCAGGTCCGTCCACAAACTCTCAGCTGAATTGAGATCTGGACTCCTGCGTCGCTTCGGCTTTCTGCTTGGGCTTGTTGGCTGAAGCCCCCTCGCCAGGTTTTCCTCCTCACAAACCTTTCCAGAGCCTGCTGCAGAGGAGCATCTCCACAGCCTGATGCTGCCACCGCCATGCTTCACAGTGTGTTTGTCATAACGTGTAGCGGTCAAGCCGCTCCATCTCGGCCTCAACAGACCACAGGACCTTCTTCCAGCTAACTACGTTCTGCCAAGACGTCCTGCGAGTTCTTCTGCCATAAACCTGGGACTGGTGAATCCCCCTGACACAGATGTAGTCTGCACGGTCTCTCTGACGCCACCACTGTAGCTTCAGAGGTCTCTCGCTGGCCTCCTTCACTTGTCGTCTTCAGTGTCTGTGGATGGCCCGCCACACTTCATGTTCGATTTCACTGGACATTCAGATGTTCTCGTCTCCAGACCCCTGACTTGTGCTCTTCACGGAGTTGCTTGTTGTGTTTTTCTCGCAACAAGCTGGACCTTCAGATTCAATCAACTGACACCACAGACATGGGACCCCCAAAATGCCGTGTCACACTGACATCTGATGCAATCGGTAATGGTGGGCTTTATATTTAGAATTCATTTTGGACCACAATGCAGACAGCAGGGTTCACATTGAGAGTCAAAAAGAAGATTTCCGCTGCGATTGAATGTTGAACAACAAGAAAAGGGGGACGAAGACTTTCATGGGCGGTGGTCCGAGGGGGATGTGCTGCCGGTGATGGTTTGGGTAGGCACACTGAACGACTCGTCAGGTGATTCCAGACGTCAGTTGAGCCCCCACAGAGCCAATCGCCTATTGTGACATCCCGATGGACTCACTCTGATTGGTCAGGCTTGGCGTCCGGTCATAGATGCGGTGTATAAACGGCACGACGAGGACGAAGGACCACAAGAGAAGCTCGCATGTCTGACGTCTCGTTTTTAACGCACCACAACAGAATGGAAAAAGAAACTCTGAACCCGCAGCGTCTTCGTGCAGCTCGCGCTCCGATGGGAAGGACACGATTGGCTGTCACTAAAAAGGCCTGCGCTGGAAGGTCGGCATGCAGTCGTTAAGAGTGACGCGCCAACGGTTTTCAGTCGAGGTCCGGCGACGAGTTCAGCGAGTGCAGTCAGCAAGTCTGACGTACCCTGTGACTCGAAGTCACATACGGTAAGGTGACATCCTGCCATGCGCCTGCCTTTGTGTTAGTTTTGGACTTTTGCTCACCCCTTTATTTATTTTTATTTTAGTAGACTGGGATGTGCACCGTCACTGTCTCTACACCCCAAGGTCACGGCTCTCATTAGGGCTGTGAATTACGGCCTCTAAATGAAATGACAGAAAGCTCTAGTGAGCGCTGTGGGTCAGGCAGCTGCCTGGCCTCCTCTTCACGCGAGACACAAAAGCCAAGCCGCGCTGCCAGGCTTTTGCTAAAGGCATAATTTGGAAAGTGTGAAAAGTATCGGGAAATGTGTCTGGGTACAATACGGCGGCTAAGGGGGCCATTGTCAAGACTCCTCCTGCAGACCGCTCAGGAATGCCGCTTTTTGTAAACTTTCTCCATTCCTGGCATCTCGGCCCTCTTTAGCATTTCTGAGCGTAACACATAATCCTCTGCACCTGCAAACGCTCCGCACACTGCGGCCTGCCAAGAATACACCACATGACCCTGTCTCCATGACCACAGGCCCTGCGGAGAGAGGAAGAAAAGGAGAAATTAGTTTCTGAGACACATTTAGGGTCTTCTGAAACCCCACCGGGTCAGCGCGGAGGATGGGAACTCAACTAGCCCGCTATTTTTGGGTCCTCCTCTTTGATGATGCAAAGAGCTTCTTTTCCCAAGAAAGTACAACTGCACTGAAATAAACAACAGCAAAGACACCAAAGGACCTCGTGTGCAGTCAGAGACGCCCTGACGGACAGCAACCGGCGTTCAATAGGAAACGGGGGCCGAGACGCGGAGTTTGTCCACGTGATGCTTCGTCTGAAATGCTTGTTTAGGTGTGCCGAGTGCTGCAGGAGGTCGACATGGCACACGTGCTGGCACGCCAAAATGTAGTGCGAAAAAAAAAAACCCATGGAAACGAGAGACCGGCACTCAGTCCGTGTGTTTAGCACTCCCATCTCACCGGGGTTCTTCTTAAGGGTCCTCGTGGTTTCTGCTTCACCTCACAGTGGGACATGTCCTCAAGTCCCACAATGCACTTGCTGCAGTGTCTCTCATGTATCGTGGAGACCAGAACGGCAAGCAGTACTCCAGATGTGGCCTCACTAGTGCGTTGTGTAGTCAGAGCAGAACGTCCCTCGATTGTTACTCACATCGCCTCACATTTTCATTTGCCCTTTTTTAACCGCAGCTGCACGATGTCTAAAGTTTCACCGCATTCACTCCTGTGTGTGTGTGCGCGAAAATCTAATTTGTGAAGTCAAAGGTGTCGCCCGTGAGCCGTACACCGACGTGACGCCTGCCAGGTCACATGACACCTTGCCCAAAGCAGCCACCGAGAGGTGCCCGTGCCCTCATTAAAGCGCAGGATGACTGTGCCACAGCAAGGCGTCCCTGGACCAGGACAAGATCAGTGACACTCGTCGTCCATTTTTTCCCCCTCCTATTGAGTAACCTTTATTTATAAATTGAACACATTGTGGCCACTAAATCGACAGGATGACCGACACCCAGGACAGCCACTCCTTAAGTCTTCTTCACTTCTTCATATAATGTGTTTACAGCCTCCCCACGCATTACAAATACAAGCAGACTATCAAATGGTGGGGGTGTCCAATCCCTGCCGCCCCCCCACCTTCCTGCCACTTTCCTTCTGCTGTTAATTCACTTCAGTTTCCTCCATTTTAATTGCTGTGTTTAAGACTCGGTCCTCTGAATTGCTTCCGGTTTCCGTTAAGTGGCAGCCGTCACACAGGCACATCAGAGCCTCACGGGCCCATCTGAGGTCTGTAATGCCAGCCCTCCAGGGCGAAAGGGGGCGCTAGCGCTAACCATGTGGGCTGTGTCCTCCTCCACAGTCCAGAGAAGACGGCCATTGAGGGTAATGTAGTCTGCCCCCTCCGGCCGGAGCTCCCTCGAGTGTGTCAGATCAGAGTGACCAGCAGGACATTAGTTTTGCATTCGGTACGCCGTAGAGTGGCCACTTTGGGGCTAACAAATTAAATGGGTGATGACCGGGTGGCACTGCAACACTTAGGTTTCTTCTTTTTTTTGTGTGTGCCCCTTCCTTCGCATGACGACACAATCCCATCACTAGTCCCGGTGGCAGTGAGTGGCCCTGACTGTCTCGAGTTCGGACATTGAAAGTGACAATGTCAGGGTTGACTTGGTGTCACATGATGTTGTCATTTAAGGTAATGAAGTTCAGAGGTCAGGTGGTTCTACTCACTAAAGATGGCGCTGTGGAGACTCCTACACCTTCACTCCACCTCATGCGTCTCACACTCACGTATCCACTTTCGATTGAGTCACCAGACTGACCAATCCGATTGCTCGGAGGGACTGGACACACACACCCTTAGTGTTTTATGATACAGCAGACAGACGCTCTGATCAAGTGTGTGTCCTTTTGTTGCTCTGTGACATTTCTGAGGGGACATGCAGACAGGAATGTCACTATACTGTGGACACATGACATTCTGCATTTTCAGAGGCGTTTCTAGAGGCAGATGAGCCCACTTTGCCACACTTTGTGCTCATTGCCCGTTCACCAATGCACACACATTAAATGGTAATTAGGGGCATCCCTGGCAGTGTTCCCCGTCATCCACAGATAAATGCAGCCTCTGCTAACACACTGCGCTCCTCTCAGGCACCACCATTAACTGGCAGGGCAGACCCAATGAATTCCATTTGCTAGGAGAGACTTCATAGGAAATGCCCTTCGTGGATTCCGTGGAGATTCACACAACGTGAAACCTGAAACATTTAGTGTCCTCATAAAATGGAAACTCCGCTCCAGTGACACAAAGCAAACTGGGACCCCGAGTTGTTGGGAGTTTCATCACGAAAGCTCAGCCTCGCGGCACTGAAGACAACGGCTAACAAGAAGCACAACGTTCGGCCAGTGGGCTCGTCTCTCCTCGGTCTCCTCTTTATGTGTGCAGACAGACGGACTCCTGTAATAAACGAGTCAACCTTCCACGCAGGTAAGAGTGACGCTCATGTGCCATTGTCACATGAACTGCTCGTCGGACGGCCATGTAAAAAGCACTTTCATGTGCCTCGATGACTTGTCTAAGTGACAAATGGAGGACGCCGTCGCACACCTTTTACATTTTTAATGTTCTTAATGGCTTCAGCCAGCCAGGCCGTTGCATGTCTAATCACAGAGAGGCACGGCAGCTGACGTTTTATGAATTATGTAAAGACGCTGCTTGCTTTTGGGAATTATTTCATTGAGGAGGTCTGCCTTAGACTGGCTGGTCGGTGGTCCCGTATAAAGCCGGCCCGATTGCTTCAAGGAATGTGAAGTCGAACAACAGCATGAAATAATTAGCCTCCTTCCCCTCCTTTTTTTTTTTTTTCCTTCTCTCGGGCACCTTGGTGGAGTGTGCAGTGGAGGGGCGACACAAAGTGCCAACATGTGTCATGTGTATCCCATCATCCTGGCCCGTCTGAATGGAGGACTTTGTTTTGCACATCAAAGGGTGCCGTTGCAGACAGCCCCACCACTATCTTGCTCTTCCCTCATGAATAACAAATTTGAGGAAAATCCCCCGGCCAAAGTGCATGAAAACACAGATGGCTTCTTCCTGGACCCTCGGTTAACTCTTTAGGTCGTGACTGGGCTGAAACACACCTACGGATAGCGAGACTGGGGTCTTGTGTGTGCGCAAAATCATCAACGTGCAGCCAAGAAAGGGGGGAACTGAAGAGTGAAGGGACCCTCGTTCTAATGAGCATCACCAGCCCCTGCACCGCCACGTTCAGGGGCAGCTTCTACCCTCAGGCTAAGAGTGCCCACCATCACACCCCTGTCACTAGTCTTTGGGAGACATGTCATGGCCTGGCGACACGTATGTGAAAATGTGAGGCACGTCTGGTGTGAAGTCGGAGATCACACACCTTAGTAGGACCTCAAGCACAAGGCAGGATAAAGAAAGCCATCCAAGGCTCCATACCGTACACGGTGCCACCTCACCCTGAAGGGGACAGATTTGTGTCCGTCGTCTCAGGAAGGAGGTGTCCCCTGGCTTACAGGTCTTTATTCATATCTCAGTTTCCATGGATTTATGGGATGCATGTAGTTATTGTTTTCCTTTAAAAGGAAGCTGCACTCCAGTCCAGTCAGTGGTGGTGATGCTCCTTCATGGGGGTCTGCTGGCCGCCATTACTTTGTAATGAAGGAGAAGCCGCAGCAGATGAGCCCCATAGCAGATCACGGAGTGAGTTTCTGGAGTGTATCCTGAGTATCACCATTTCTGGGATTATGTTGGTTTCTACTTTTGGATTGTGCTTTGGGACCTTCTGTAATTCACTGTGCGATGATCATGTGATCTCATAAATAGATTTTCAAGATTTAAAAAAACAAAAACACACATGAAGCATATTAATTATTACACCGAGTCGGTATGTGGCCCCCTCTCCGTTTCACAGCCGCCCATGAACTTGGGCCCACTGTCATGGGAGGCCTGCAATGTTATTCCATATCAGAAACTAAAGTTTTCAGATCCTAAGTCAGCACTTTGCCGACTTGCGCTTGGCAGCAAGTCCAGCTTTGAGTTTTCTTGGCTCAGTCTCTACAAGCTTTGCAGCCCTGGATTTGGCAGTTCACCCCATTCGTCCTGGCAGATCCTCTCAAGCTCCGTCTGTGAGCTGCCATCTTGAGATTTCTCCACCACTTTGGGTCATTGTCGTGATGAAAGGTGACCCATCAGACCGGTTGGATTTTAGCTCTGTGTGTGCAGGAGAGCAGACAACCAATGAACGCCATCTGGACGTACGCACACAGGATGCAGTGATGAGGAATAAGAATCGCAGGTGTTTGGGTCGCACGACGACGTCTGTGTTTTCTGTTCTACAACAGAATGGCCAAAAAAATAAAAAAACAATAAAAAGGCAGATTACCCGTTAACCCTTTGGGTACAGCAGCACAGGCTCCATCAGGCAACACGCTATTGGGCGTCTGAAAAGGGGGAGCAGAGATGGGTCGGACAATCGGCACACAGAGCTGAACTCAACGTGTCCAGTGACTTTCAGTCGTGTGTGGTCTGCTGTGGACCATCGATAACTGCAGTCAGCAAGTCTGACATAATAACGACAACACGTCCCATAAGGTGCCATCAGCCGATTCACACTCCGTTAGACAGATGTTGCTAAAAGGGATCCTTCTGCAGAGCCAAGGCCAACATTCTGGTCAAGGCCATCTTGTTTGGTTGGTGGAAAGCCGAAACCTCACAGAGGCAAGGGTCCGACCCCAATTATCGTCAGTCAGGCTGACCTCGGAGTGCAGGACGTGATCGTCCATAGAATGCTGACTCTTAACAAACCGAGGATAAGGGAGTGCATCGTTTTCAGCAAAAAAAAAAAAGAAAATGAAGACAAAACTTTGAGAATATTAAAGTATGAGGGGCGGCTCTCAAGACACAAAACAAAGCCTGTAATTCTCTCAACCGTGAGAGCTGAAGGAAGGAGAGGCGCTCCGCTCAGGCCTGGAGTTCATTCCCAGTTGTTGAGGGGGATTTGTGTTCCCGACTCAAGTGTCAGATTCCGCTCTCCCACACAGACGGACTGTAAGAAAGGTTCCTTTTAGAGGGCCAAAGAAGCTTTCAATTATTCCGCTGAGAAGAGGGTCCCTCTGTCACCCTCAGCGAAGTCCCTGTGTCTGTCTGTCTGTCTGTCTGTCTGTCTGTCTGTCAGGACACAGCAGCCCAACTGTCTAAAACAAAATGCCTGGCAAGAATGGAACAAATACGTTAAGAATGGAGAGCCAAAGTGAAGCAGCACTCAGTCTGAGGTATGCCTTTGGCTTTCAAGAATTAAATTAGCTACTAATTCTCATCTACCACCACAGTCCGAAAGGAGAGGACTCCAAAAACACACACCAGCTTTTCACAAGCCTCCCATTTGAACCTCCAACCACAGACTACGACGACAACTGCACGACCCCATGGCGTGAAACCCAACGGACTGCTTTTGTGAAACCACTTGGCCTGTCTTTGAGGTCACAGGCGCCAAGACCACTGGGGCCAACAGAGTCCACCGCAGGGCGCAGTTACACACACACGTGACGCGGGAGGGCCACAGGGACAGAAGGGGAGCAGTACCCAGTGAAGCCCCCACTCCATGCAGTGCTTCCCACGGAGCCACACATGAAGAGTGTAACGTCACCTGGCTGAGGTGAAGGTGGAGGTGCAGTTGGTTTCTTCACTCAAGTCAATTCATCCGGTAAAATCCTCAGCAGACCAAAGGCCGCTTTGTAAATTTAACAAGGCCTGGCAGTGAAGGCACAGGCGCTGCAGTAAGCATCCTAATACGACAGTCGAAATAATGAACGGGTAACGGGCCGGAAGAGACAAGCGAGAACACAACTGGGCAAAAAAACGACATTACAAACCTGCGGCCAAAGAGAAGACCAGAAACGAAGGCACGGACTGCTGACAGAGTTATTCTGTCACATTAATGAAGTGAAGTAATCATGGAGTTTTCACCATTCAATGGGTGTCTTTAACGTGGGGTCAAGTTCTCTTACTGCGCACCATTTCAGACAGAGTAAGAGCGTGAAGACAAAGCCATCTGCTGAACAGACGGGTGGACGGGGGTGTGAAAAAGTAAGTGCACCCCATGGAATGGTTTTAATCTTTCAACATACGGGGACGGGTTTGGTCCTCTTTGAACTGTGGATACATCTTTTCTGTCTCAAGTCCATCCTTGGCTCGAACAGCTGGTTTTTGCCCCCTCAGCAGTCTTGGACATCAACTGGGAGGAAGTCTTTCCCAGTCTGCCATGCAGAATCCTTCCAGTTGAGAGACATCTCAGGGGTGTCTTGCAGGCAGAGCCCATGTTATATCCCCCCAGCATCTTGATGGGATTCAGATCCGGGCCTTGACTTGGCTATTCCAGAACTCTCCATTTCTGTCTTTTCTGCCATTCCTTACTGGACGTTTTGGGTCACTTATTCGGCAAGGTCCACATTCGGTAGGGACAGGTGGTCTCGCATTGTCCAACAAGGAACTCCTAGTGGATTCTATGGTGGTGAGCTATGCAGGCCTCTGATGCAGCAAACAGGGCATAACATGTCCTTCCCCCAAACTCACCCTGTATTCCAGTCAAAGGCGTCTGATTTTTGCTGAACATCTTCTGCTACTGTGGTCTCTCTGTCTGTCTGTCTGTCCAGAGCACTTTGCTCCAGAAGTCCTGCTCTTGCCTTAGGTGTTGGAGGTCAGACTTCAGTCCTGCCCTGATGTCCTCCCACGTAGCCCTCACTCGGGCAGTGTCTTTCTAATCATAGACTCACGCTCTGTTTAAATCTCAGTACGTCTACAAATGTTAAAAAAAAAAGACAACAAACCCCTTCATGGGGTGCACTGACTTTTTCACGTGACTGAAGTGGCTTACATGGAGCACGTTAGGGGGCGCTGTGGCCGCCGTTCAGATCTGCACGTATGCAGTAGCTCCAGTAGGCCGTGCTCCCCCGTATCGACATTGTAATTCTTACTCTGCTTTTATTTACAGGCACCAACCACTTCTGCCTGTCGGATTACAGCTGCTTGCTTCATATTTCAGACGATGCATTCTGATTTATATTCAGTATTGTCATCTCTCTCCCCTCTGAAAGGATTTATGCTTTATTTGTGATCTTTGGTTTATTGTGGTTGATTGTATTTGTTCCTGCTGATTCTTCACTGTGGTGCGGTGCCAGCGCTGCTAGTTTAAGTCAAGTGTGCCAGTCCACTACCGACGATCTGCCCAATTAAAGGCAGAAATCCACAGAATTCCAAAGGGCTCACAAACTTTGATGCAAATGTACAAAATAAAAACCGAGCGATCCAACGTTTAGGTGGTTTTCTGTCACGGTTCCACATTTGTTACTGACATGGCTGACATGCGATACTCGACACTGTAAGGTGGGAGGCCCACAGCAGCTCTCTTTACCGGGCTGTAACACCTCCATTCAGAAAGGGCCAAGGAAATCGACACACACAGGTGTTAAACACACAAAAACAAAATCCCTTTAAGAGAACATAGTCAGTGCCACGGAAACAAAACAAATACGGCGAGGGAAAGACGACACACTGGATAAGAGGGCTAGGAAATGGGTGAACCACAAGAGGTGTGCTGCAAACAAAAGGGGATGAAAGGAACTGTAAATACCAAGGTCGCGTCTGCTGAAAGAAATGTGAAGTACGCGTCACCTCCTTCTGCATACGAGTCACGTGCCGGCACACAGGAGGCTGACCAGCAATAACCCACCGAACCAGGGGGTGGCGCTGTGGACTAACGCCTTCTCTCTTCCTCCTCCCTCTGCAGAACAGAAGACCCACCCACCGCTGACATCACTTCTATTCTCTGCCTTCCTGGACCCGCCCCTTCCTGTCAGGGTGGCCATTTTGAATCCATTCTTTTCTGGACTCGTGTCTCAAAGGACGTTCCTTTAGCATTTCTAATTTTTTTAATCTACAATTATACGGGGTCTCTGGGTGGTGTCCCCCCACTCTATCATAGTTTGTGCTTTCATTCCTCTATACACACGCACACACAGGGTACAGATATCCAGGTACAGTATGTGTGCCCACCCTCTGGGCATGAAATCTCCAGTGCCTTCATTTCACAGCACAGCAAGAAGCTGATGCGTGTCCTGAGAGTGTCGCGTCATTTTGGCCTTCTCTGAACCCTGAGCTGAACTTTAGGAATGCGAGGACCTTTCACTTTTGACCTGCCTTACTGAACAGAAGGGCAGGCTTCAGTTGTGCTCAATAAATGACAAAGGTTTCTCTAATAACCGCCACAGGACTAATGAAGGCATGGCTGCTCAAAGGGGGGGGCTTTGCCACTTGTCCAAATTAAAACTCGGTCACTTAGTCACAGCCACTAGTGAGCGGCGCCAGGAATGTTAAATCAAATCAATTCAGTGCCACTGAAGTACCTCGTCTGATATAAATAAATATTCATTAACAGATTCAAACCCAAATACAGAGGCCAAACATTCACTTACTTTTAAAAACTCCCACAATGGAAACTGCACCAAGGAAAACGGCACCTGAAACAAAATGAAGAAGCGAAGAAGGATTAGAGTGCGTAGAGTCACTCGCTAGGAGGGGCTTCAGCCGTTTATCATAAAGTCTGCAGACAAATCCTTAAAAGTTTAGCTGTGAGCAGTAAGGACAAAGCGGCGTGACACACAGACACGCGTCCTTTACAATAAAAGAACAAATCAGACAAACGAGTGGAGGGCACTCAGCCCATGTAGTGCCCGTTTGTTTCACTCACCGCTCGCTCGGCTGTCCCACCATCTCCTCCAGAGGTTTCTGCTTCAGCTCGCCAGTTTCTTCCAGAGTCCCGCAAATCTTTGTGTAATGAAGCTCCTCATTTAGAGCGTTTCGATGGCAAAGTTGACTCCATGGCAGGAAGCGTGGAAACATCACAGGACTCGTTTGTGGCAGACCCGGCGCTGCATCACATGAAGTGACACAACATCAAGCAATGAAAACTGTCCACGTGTGTGTGTGTGTGGGGGTCTCTGAAGGTATGGGTGCCATTTCCTGCATCTTCATCACTTTGCAAAATCTAGAAACACACCCACATATCCCCCTTTAGTATTTGTGTTCATCACGAGGATGGCTGGTTTGGCATAAGAAAGCCCCAATATCTTGGTGTTTAGGTACGCAAGACGGTGAGCTTTTAGGGTTCCCCCTTAGACCCAGAAAACCCTCCTTTGTAGACTTTCTTTTGTGCAGGAAAGGACACCCTTATGGGGTCTTCAACGGAAAGCAATCAGAAGGACCTGAAGTTGTGCAGGTCTAAAGTTACCCCTTTCTATAAAAATTCAGTAAAATGGGAATTGGTAACACAGGCACGTGGAGTGTCGTTTTGTGCGATTTCAAGGCTGCTGATCATGAAGACCACCCTATTTTGTTGCATTTGATTCTTTACCGGTGGTCCTGTCCCTCTAAGACAACAAAATGACAAATTTCAGACAAGCATGTAGGGTCTTGTTTCAGACTATTTCAAGATCATTGATTATGAATGGGGGGTTATTTTTGATCCTTTACTAGCCCACCATGGACCTCCACACAAGGGTGACAAGTGACAGATTCCTATGAAAATTGAGCACATTCAGACCTGAAAGACACCACTCTTGGTGTAGTAAATCATGACGCCGGATTGGGGCGCCTTACGCCAAGTCAGACTTTTTGTTGTGTTCTACCACTAACAAGTCTTTTTTTTGTTGATGAGGGTCAGAAGAGGCACATGAAGCCCACTGTGATTCCGAGTTGTGTAACAAGAACATCTGACGACTTTGAGGGGGTGAAGCCTTTCTACAGACCAAATTCTTGACGGCCTCTGAGCAGATCCTTATGGATTTGATTTTACTGCTTTGCCACCGAGTTACAGATGGGGAAGTTAGGGTTTGTTGAGTTGATGGAAGTCGTGTCATAGGCCAGGACAACTAAAAAGAGTCACTGTCACCGAGTCACAGGGCCCTGTCAGCACAATCATGTATTTAAAACTCAGAACAAAGACCTAGAGGATACCCGCCCCCACCGGGTAAAGCTCAAACTTGTCTTCTGTGCTGAAAGTCAACCCTCTAAAACGTCCGTCCTGAATACTCGTCGGGCTAAAATGAGGCACTCAAGAGGCAACCGGGGCGGCCAACTGGTGATGGCCGAGTGAAACGTGCGCTCCAGACTGGCAGGGAATGGCACTTCTCTGATGGGCGATGTGGCGGGCAGCGGCCGCCAACACCTCAAATTCTTAATTAAAAGCTGCAAGAATTACATGGAGGACAAATCTCTCACGATGGGACATAAAGCCCAAGCTGGTTAATGAGCCGACTCCCACCAGGCTCGCCAGTGCTGATTAATTGATGAGCCGAGCCCCCGTTTGCTCTTCCATGTAAAACAGCCTTTGACAGACACCTGCCACAGCAAATTTGTTATCAGCCGAGACAGGAAGCAGCAGTGAGCAGAAATCAATGTCGCCGTCATCCGATGAGCTGACGTGCTGAAATCTCACAGGATGTTTGTCATCTTCCACATAAAAAAAAAAAACCTCTGGAGACCCCCTGCAGCCCACCACAAAAAAAAAATAAAAACCAAAATGAAAATGTGGAACTGCTGATTAACTTGATGGCAGTCAAAGACATAGCAAACCATCAAACTAATAAACGAGAGGGGGGCGCTGAATGGACGCGTGCAGCTCTGCTACACCCAGGGATGTTTGTTTAGTCGTCTTCTTGTTTTCACATTCGGTTATTACTTCGGTTTTTGTTTATTTTGTTGAAGCTGAATGGCCGTTTCTAATATTATGGCTTCTTATTTTGTGTCCATTTTGTCCTGCATTTCTTTACGCTCTCCGCCTGCCGGCCTGCCTTCGCATTTGTCTTCTGCCCTGTTGCCTTAAGGCCAAGGGGCGGGGCCAACTGCTGATGCAGCGGGAGTGGGTGTGGCCCCAGCTCTATAAAAGGTCATGTGGTTTTAAGCTGCTGGCTCTGAGTTAAGGTGATGTGCTTTCCGGTTAACGACTGCTTACTTTTTATTACATTTAACTCGTTGTGAATTATCAGGACTCTCTGTTCTTTTTTTTATCATCTTTAATACATTTTTAAGAGTAGAGGAGGTTTGCTGGTGGCTCATTAATTGGCAAAGACCGTCACACAAAATACGTCTCTTGACCGAAGAGGCAAACACGGGTTTAAATACAAGAGAATAAACGAGAAAAATGTTGATAACTTTGTGTGTTTTATTGGATGGCAGACACCCCGTCTGAAAACTGGATTTTTAAGCAGCATATTCAAGTCAGCATCAACTCAACAGCATCAAAAATGGAAAAGCCTAATTAGCACTGAGTTGTGGGCTAATGAGATGAAGATAAGGCTGAAAGTGCAAAGGATGACGAGATGAAATGTAGAGAGAAAAACAAAATACACACCATCAGTGAGGAGGAGGCGCAATTAGACTTTACTCACTCACTTTAGCATCAGAATGGCATCAGAAATGGACTGAAATGTCTTGTCGGCTTGTGTACAAAAAGAACACCACCTCCATACTGGAGAGACAGACGCTGCTGCCTTCCTTATGCCAGTCCATATACAACAAGACCACCACACAGCAACGGCTGTGCACAGATTGGAGTATTGGAGGGTAAAAGGGGCACACAAACCTCCGTCACCACTTTGCTCCTGAAGGAGGCTCCAAACGTCACAAAATGGTCATGGGAGACCCAGCACTCTGGGGGGATCCTTGGTGCCACAGGGTGTGCCCATTGGCAGAGCCAGGACAGCATGGAACTTGTATACCACTAGAATAAGGTCCTGCCTCCTATTAGCTGGCAAAACTGTTACCCACTTACACCCCCTCCTGAGAACAAGTATTAGAGAGACGCCCCACCCTCGATATCTTGGGGCGCAGGTGGGAGATCAGATTTAGCCACCCAGTGACAGGCAACGGTGTGCTGTCAGAAGCAGGCAGCTTTCATGCATTACTAGATAGACAGTTTGGCCTGATTTATTGGGGGTTGCTGGCTCTACAGTGGACCCTGTACCCAGAAAGCGCCAGTACTGTCCAGGCAGATAGTGAGGGACTGTTATATTAACAGAAGGTGCAATGAAAGGAAAAAATACAACAGAGAAAAGGAATAAACAGAGGACGACCCTAACCCTAACCCAGGACCGACTGCAGTTAGAGTGTATCGCTACTTAACCTCCTAATCCTTCTCTTCCTCCTTGCCAGACGAGACCCTACCTTTGCCTCAGCTCCTCTCTGCACCCCAAGCTCGTCTGACTGACGAGGTGAAGACCCTTAAAAGGCCAATGCCGGGAGTATGTCTCCAGTCTGGCAAGAAGCACTTGTGGTTCACCCCCATATCTAAAGAGACTCAGACACACACTACATTTCCCAGCAGCCTCTGCGAGTACGTGATGTACACCACTGCTGCCTCCTAGTGGACTGGACTGGAGGAATGTAGCTTGTTTTGAAGTAGCCGGGGGCCAAAAAAGTATCAGCATGGCGTCCTAATTGAGTAAAGGCACCCCTACTGGGAAGTGTACTGCTGTAAGCCTACGCCTTTATGACAGATTGATGGAACAAATGGCTGTCTGTTGATGGAGAAATTCAGCTTGTGTTATATTAAAAATTGTAACAAACAAGACCCCCAACCTGGCATGGCTAATTAAAAGACCAGCAAGGTGCTATAAAGGCCTTAGAGCACGATGACACGCCAGCTCACAATTGAGGAGTCCACTGGGGGACTCTGCTCGTCACGGCACATTTGGGAGGTCAGAGCTTCACAGGACAGCCGACAGTAACGACGCAGTCATTTCACCTTCAGAACCACAAAAGCAACTTAAAACGTGCAGCAGATGCAGGCCTAAAGACATTTTGGGCATCAGGGAATGAAAAGGTTACCACAGTTAAGCAAGGTCCATGAAGTCGGCCGAGGCACACACTGCATTCAGAGACGCTGCCAGCAAGTCAAGGGGATGGACTGACAAACCGAACTCGCCACAGCCTCCTCCTCATCATCACGCCCGAGTGCAGCCTTCATTCGCCTGTGGCGGCCTTACAAGGTACGAACGAGGAACCTGCGCCCAGCGAGGCGAGCAGACATCAAACAGCACGTGGCTCAAGAGTCCAAGGCTCAGACTGCCAAAACCCAGGCGGCCCCCATTTATTATAAACAACATGCTTAATTAATCAGCTACACTTGCCGTTTCTGTGACACGCATGCCATAACATCACAGAGCAGACGAGGGCAGCGAAACGCCAATGTAAACAGGGCTGGGCTGAGGAGATGGCGCAACCCAATTTCAGTTCTCGTCTTGTTCGTCAGGGTGCACTCCTTTCATGTAAAGACAGCAGGGCTGCTCGAAATCTCCAAGGAAGTTAGGCCAACTTACAAGGTCTGCTCAGGAATGTGTGCAGGGGTCCATTGTCACGATGTGTGCAACAAGAAACAACAGCGTTTATATAGTGAGAAGATCCTGCAAAGTGCCAACCCCGTTTGACATGAGGGAGCTGCCATTAGGCCTCAATCACACAGGCAGGTTGGGGCACTGTGAGCACCCGAGACCGAAGGTGAAGGGAGTGAAGCGCACCCTCAGTGTCACAGCACACTGTTTGCTTTTTATTTTACTCAGGTGGAATTCACTGAAGGGTTTTTTAGGCCGTAACCCGATTTCCCAGCAGGCCACTGTGTGCTACCCCTCCATTGTTAAACTCAGATTCACGAGACACAACTTCAAGTCAGAGAGCTGCCTCGGCGATGTCAGAGATGACACAACACCCTTGCGGCTTCTCAGCAAAGTTTCAGATCCCCTAGCAAGCAGCCACAGCACTGCAAGGACCCACATTTGGGCTGCCACTCAATACGGGACGTCTGAGACAAGGCTCTGAATAGACGCAAGTGAGACTACAAAGCTCCAAGGGTCTCCCCTTGGCTTCCACAGTCCAGAACACCTGTACCTGTCGGTCTCTTCGGGCTGCCATTTCCCTTCTCTGTTCTTCTTCTTGTCGACTGGATCGCGTTCTTCTCGGTTGTATAATGTGTAACTCTGGCCGAGTGCCGGCTAGTTGTGAATTCTCTCACGCACAGAGGCAGCCCCCCCATGACAACTTTCGGAGATTCACTTGTAGATTCACTACAAGCACTGGAGGAGTTGTGTAGCACCCTGGGGCCTCAGAAACATTTTGGCCATTCTCATTTTCTGTTTATTATTTACTATGAACAGTACATGTGAAGGATTAGCCCACTATGTGGTACTCTGTGGGTGGAGCCTTGAGAGGCGGAGTCAGTCTGATGTCATCACTTTAGGGCCACCCCCTCCTCCTCAGCCTTTATCTTCCAAAGGTGATCCTTGGGTGTCCCACTGCACTTCTGCTCCAGTTCTCCTGTTTATTGGGTTTTCTGTCTTCTGTTTTGGTTTCCGATTATTGCATCGCGTATCGTGAATTTGCCTTTTCACTCCTTCCACAAATCTGTGCTTAATTGGATTTAAATTAAAAAAAAATCTCAACTTGCTTTGGTCTTGTCCTTGCTAAGCTAGGAGGGCATTTTTCTTTTTTAAATATATTTTGGTGGTCTTTCAAATTGTATAAGGCAAGCCCCCCCCCCCGGCTTGGGTAGGCCGTAACCAGCAGGTAGAGTTTGGGGTCAGGCCATCTGGGATAGGCCTTGTCACAGCCATGCACTCAAAACACTGTGCCCAACGACTGCTGGCATCGGCTCCAGCTGTAATGAAACTGGATGGGTGGAGGTTTCATGCCAGGGGTCCTCCATTCAATCTTATTAAAAGAGTCTTTTTTGTAATTCTAATGACTGTTATAATCGTTTCTTTCACAGCAACAAAGCCTGCAATTTCAACTGTTACTGCAACTGTCAGGTAGGATTAGTACTTTATTTATTGCTCATTTTTTAATTCATCTCAGAGTTAACAATCAGAGCAGAAGATAAGGGAGAAGATCTCAATCTCCACTACAATTCCATCTGGAGCAGGCCTCGTCATCACGGACCCCTCTCTGATTTCTCTCCAGGCCCAAGTCCACTGTGTACGACTTCCCAGTTTTCTTCTTGCTTCTTCTCAGCTCTGAAGATCTCCTTGACTTAAGGGCATTACCTGGCAGTAAACTGGAGATTAGGCTCGGCGTGTGCGCTTCCTGCTTCGTTTGCATCTCTGATGGCTCTTTGTTAAACAGGGGGGCACTGTAATGATTTTACCATCTGACACACATCTGCCTCTTGTTACACAATATCTTCATTCTTCCATAGCTGGCGTTGGATGCGTAGGGTTTCTGCTTTTGTATTAAAAAACGCGGCGTAATATTTATGGAATTCAAGCATGTGTTCACTTGACGAAATGCATTACTGAAGTACTGTGAAGCAAACGGAAACATAAATTAGCAATTAGGGCTTAATGGTCGCTAAGGAGTTTGTACAACATTACCGTATTGAAGCGTTTACCACGCCAGCAGAATCCTTTTGGTTCCTCAAACAAACAAACAAACAAACATGAAGCACAAGTGACGTTCAAGACACGCACCAGACCGAGCAGCTTCTTCATTTCCACATTTAACCATTGTGGATTACGATTTAACACACGGCGGTTTTCTACAGTGTTATACCGATTGTGTTTCCGACTGAATCGTTTAACTTTTTGATAAGCTAAGGCTCGAGGGGCTTGGGGATGAGTCTGCGAGTGTCCTATAGTGGCCCCCCAATTAAACCCAACAGAACACACATGGACGCTCACCCAATCTAACGGCCCTCGAGGGGATCCGCCAGGCGATCAACTGGCCAAACCCAGGCCTGCAAAGCTTGTCGAGACCGAGTGTTTCCATAAAGAACTCAACTGAGGGTCTGAATACTCCTATATTTACAAACCTTTCTTAAACCTGTTTACTCTTTGTCTTTATGGCCTACTGAGTGTGGATTTATGGGTAAAAATGACAAATGTATCCACTTCAAGTTAAATATGCAACACAATAAAGGGAACAGACAGCGACGGGTCAGAAGGGTCATAAAAGCCTGCAGAGATGCCAGCTAAGGCTGGCCGGCTGGTCACATCAGTGCAGCATGCAAAAGAGAAAGCAACGGCATCACAGGGAATGCTTTCGTACCTGTCCACATTAGCAGCCGACACCTCTGATGTGAGGGAGTCGGGCAATAGCTGGACGCTGACCAACTGCTGGTGTCCCACCCTGTCCTAAAAGATGAGGACGGCACTTCATTCTGTCTGAAATTGCTTTATAAAACGATGGAAGATGAATAAGCCAAGCACCCACCTTGTTAAAATGCCACACTTCAAGTGTCCTCTTCTAGGCTCTATGCATACACAGTAACTGGAAGAGCTGAGAAAATCACCAGGCTTCACTATGTGGATGAACATCAGAACAAAAGTACAGGCCACCACTCCAAAGTATCAAGCCGAGACGTCAAGGCCCCTAAAGACCTCAAACCCACTGAAAAACATGCAGGTGGCACTAAGGCGCAGGACCCCCAAGTGAAGATTTCAAGCCTAGTGGTCACTGTAAGGGTGGGCTTGGCATGTTCTTCCTGTATCTGTGTGGGTCGTTTGTGGTTTTCTGTCCACATTAAAGACTTTGATTCTAAATTATGGCACAGAATTGCGTGAAGCGGGGTTGAGAATGCATTACGTGACTAGAGTGACAGGCACAGAGCGCTACATCCGCCAAGGGTCCTTCAGAGAGACTCAATGGTGTGACCATGCAGGGGGGCGCCACCCCCCCCTCTCTCTCTCTGTCCATTCAGTGGGACATCTGCGAGGCAAGAAGGGATCTGCCCCCCACCCCCACCGTCTCCTTCAGTGCCCACTGCTCTCCTCCACCGACGTCACAGTTCAATATTTTCCTCTCGCCACAGTGTTTCCCACAGATGTTTTTAGTCCACAATGGCTGTTACTTGAGCTAAAATAAATATTTATGTCAACTTAATTAAACAGCAAATACTTCAGCAGGTGCATCTGCAGTAAAATTCTCAACTGCCAAGCGATTTTGTGCAATGTCAGACACACTGCAGTGTAAAGGGGGCTTCAAAGACAATGACAAACGTCAACATGTGGCAACCTCTTCATTAAAAGAGAGTGTTAAAATGAAGACATTACTATGTAAGGTAACCAGTAGTTAAAAAAGGAATCCTTTGTTCTACAAGTAAGCGATGGAAACTTACACACCGTATACCGTATCATCCAAATATCTCGATGGGAACACAAGCAACAAGCTGCTTAAATTTGCAAATCGTACTAAGCTAGCTGGGTTGTCAGATAACGGAGACTTGGGGGCACAAAAAATGTAACACAATATAAAGCAGAACATGTAGAGGTAGACGTGCGAGAGGTGGTCTGAAACTTCAAATTACCCCTTAAGAGAAACACCTGAGAGTCGTAGCAGACCGCTGGACAGCGCCAAGACACCATTAAGAAGGCTAATAGAATGTTGGGTGATATAGCGCTCTGACGTCAAAGGGGGGCCTCACCTGGAAAACTGCCTGAAAGGTTGGTGCCCACATTCAGTCAGGTCAGGTTTGGGGGCAGGCATTGGTACAGTGTGTCGCCACACCCACCACACGACGGAACAGCTCAGGATCCTGGTTGGCAAGCCTCCAGGCAGACAGACGGTCCAGTCCCACCCTCCGGAGATGACCCTCTATCTGCTAAAGCCAAGTGTTAGGTGTGCACCCCCCTTGGCCTGGTCTAGCCACTCAGATCAGCCTAGGGTAATGGCACCACATGGCCGCAGTGCCGTAACCGAGGCTCCCTCACAATGCATTTCATGTGCCTCATTTGGGACTCCATGAGCAACACAAAGTCAAACCAGCGGCTCTCGAAGGGTCACTGGATAGGTCCATGTCTCAACAATCATCTAGCAAGACAGGACTCTAATGACTTGGACCTTTGTCCTTTTGCTGAGATATCGGGAGTGCCACACACCCCTTTCCAGCGACCTCATAACCCTCCATGCTCTTCTAATCCGTCTACCGACTTCATAGGAAGAGTCACCACAGATGTCACTGCCGAGGTCAGTAAACCTATTGATGAGGTCAGCACTCTCTGTGCAGACACACCACCGATGGCCGTGCCCAAGAGGTCACCTAAGGCCTGGATATTGGTTTTTATCAGGACCCTTGTAACCCCAGACCTCAGACTCCTCACACGGGCTCTCGAGACCCCCAATCAGAGCCATCATTGAAGATCACAGCCTCATCAGCAAAGTCAAGATCCGTGAATCTTTCTTCACCAACAGATGCCCTACAGCCGCTGGACCCCAAGACCTTGCTCAACACCCAGTCCATGTGATCATTGAACAGAGTAGGAGCAGAAAACATCGCTGACGGACCCCAGAATCAACTGGGAAAAACACAGAGGTCCTGCCTCCACTCCGCACAGCACTCACAGTACCAGTGGACAGGCCGGCCATGATATCCAGCAACCTCGAGGGGATCCTGCAAAACCTCAGGATGTCCCACAGGGCAACTCGATCAACTGAGTTGAATGCTTTGCCAAAATTGACAAAGACTGCAAAGAAACTCTGCTGATATTCGCGTTTGCGCTCCATGAGAACCCTCAGTGCCAGGATGCGGTTGATGGTGGACGACTTAGGCATAAAACCAGACTGTTCTGGTTGCTGGTAGGTGAGCAAGTGATCACGGATCCTATTGAGGACAACCCTAGCGAGGACCTTACCCGGCATCGAGAGCAGTGTTATCCCCCTGTAGTTGCTGCAAACCAGGCCATCACCCTTCCCTTTCCAGATAGGGACGAGTCACTTGTTCCAGTCAGTTGGTATGATACCAGTCTCCCAAATGGAAACAAAGACTGTTTGCAATGGCAGGAGCACAGCCTTACCACCACAGCCTGGAGAAGTTCACCCTGGATACCACACATCCCTGCAGCCTTTCCTCCCCTCAGCTGGTTCACCACCTCTGCCATCGCAGTGAGATTGGGGAGGTTCACAGCTAATTGGAGGACCAGCATCAAAAACCACAGACCCAATAAGTCCAATGCCCTTAAAGGAGGGTCAGCTTTAAACAGCTGCGTCAAGTAGCCAGCCCAGCAGGTCACAACTGCAGTGTCATCCGTAAGGACTGTTCCATCAGCCGCCCTGACTGCACCTCTCCGATTAACAGATTCGGATGTGCGCAACACTAATTCCTCTGTAAGTAGGACGTTTGTCGCTAGACCATAGATGGTGTGTCACAGTTTCCTCTAATAAACGCCTCCTTATCTTAGAGCCCTCACAGCCGTCCTTCTCAGTTCCTGGTACAGACTGGAGTTGCCATCAAGTTGTGTGCTGACACTCCTCTCGATGACATCCAGAGTGCCCTGTGAGATGAAACACGGGTAACACCAACACAACTCTCTGCAACCTTCAGGGTCTTTGTCATGAAGGGTCTCCCACATCACATTAGGCTCAGCAGTTGCATCCAAGTCAGCAAGTTCCTCACACAAACTGCGTGCAAACTCGTTAGAAACAGCCTGGTCTTGGGGTCTGGCCAGTCTAGCCTCATTCTCCGAGCAGGTGGTAGCCCACTGGACCTCAGCTGGATCTTCAGAGTAGCAATAAGTCGTCTGTGGTCAGAATTCACAAACTGGGCTCTTCTGCGTCGGCCCATGAGGATGTGATCGACCTCCTTCACCGCACCACCAGTACTGGAGTGTCCACATTAGAGAAAAATCAGGAGTCGTCTCCTCTCGACTTTCTCGTATACTCAGATATGGGGAAGGATATTTGAGGAGTGAACCGCGAGACAATGATTATATATTTTTATATTATGTGCATTAAAGAACCATCAACATCAAATCAAATTCATATATTGAACATTTATGATAAAAGCTGAATAAACTGAACCCTGCAGCTGCATGAACAACAGGTAAAGTACCACTTCAGGTTAGTGGGATTAGCGCAAAAGTTCAACGAAATCTACGTTTTGTACCGAACACTTGTATGCAAAATTTGGTTGAGCTGAGTGAAAGCGTACTCAAGGTATCATGTTTATACACACAGACCTCATACTCAGAGAGGTCTAAAACGTCAAGATTCACCAAAATCTCAACATCAATAGAAGCCCAACAAATCTCTTCTTTTAGGTAGACTGAAAACAAACAAAGACAGCATTAAAACACAACACAATTTTAACAAAAAAATAATCAACTTCCTAGCGAGTTAAGCCAAAGACTCTCTCTGTCCGGCACTTTGACAAGAAATGCAAAAAGGCCTCAATTGCAAACACATGTTACCAGAGATCATTACGTGGTCGAGTTAGACAAACAAACAGAAATTTGTGGGAAAAAAAGGAAAAAAATTCCGACCCAGAAACTTGGAACACCAGGGCATGTGGAATGAGGATGAAAACGAGACGAGGACAGCGAGGAACACAACCTGCCGCTCTGGCCTTTGATTCCAATTTTTAGATTCACAGACGTTCAAACCAAAGTAAATGCCCTAAAGGTGAAATGCGTCTTCAATCTGATGCAAGAATCTCTGTGTGTGTGTCAAATCAGCGTAAAAACTGAACAAGAGCTGGGGAGCAACAGGGGACATCCACACCAAAATGACGCTTGTCCCGTTCTTTGGCTATTTTTTTCTTTAAGTAAATAAAATTCTAAATGTTACCCTTCTGGATTTTTCCCCAAATAGGGCGGTGTAAGGATTACGTGGTCAATGTGTCCGATATATGGCGATATGATATATTAGCTGGCCCAGTCAACATACATCATGGGACTATTGGCCTCCTGTCACCTCCTTAAGAATTTAAATGTGTAAGAAAATAAACTAAACAGCTGCCAGAGTGGGCTTATGTCACGACAGGGAGATGTCGCCAACCTGAATTTTCAGACGGTTTTGAAAAAGTGCAAGTGCAAATGGGGACAAGGTGACAAAATTGACTTGAGACGTTCATAAAGCCTTCGACAGTCGACATCAGAGATCGCCGGAGCCCAAGGTGATTAAACAGCAGGACATACAGAGGAGGAGGAGGAGGATAAGAGGAGAATGGAGCGATATTAGTCAGCGGGGTCCCGCAGGGTCTGTCCTGGGAGCCTCTGTCACTATTTCTGATTGATATTGAGATGATCTATGAAGTTCATAGAGGACACTAAATTAGAGTAATGGCAGACACTGAGGAGGCAGAAAATACAAATGAGAAAGACGGGGAGCAGGCAAACACTTGGAAAATGGAGGTTAATGTAGAAAAGTGCAACATGCTTAAATATAAATACAAGATGGGGGACACTGACTAACAGGAGGACCCCTCTGAAAAGGATTTAGGGGCTCACGTTGACACAACGGTCTCATTCTCTAATGTGGAGGAGACTAAAAGTCAAATGAGACGTTTGCCGATGTCCTAACCTATATTGAACATAAACCGAGGGATGTTGTGCTTACACAATACGACGCGCTTGTGAGGCCATGGGACTCTGAGAACCCCGTTTAGTCTCGAACAGAGGAGATGGCGTGGTGACCTCATCCAAGTCTTCGAAATCCTCAAAGGCCTCGATAAAGCAGACCCTGCAGAAATTGTACAACTTAACGATGAATCACGTACTCGAGGATGCCATTAAGGGGAAGAGCACTTAGGACTGAAGACAGAAAGCACTTCCTTATACAAAGACTTGTGGGAATCAGAAACAAACTACTGGGTTCATGGAGACGACTCTGAAACCTCGACTGGGTGAGCCAGTAGAAAAGCAGGCGACAAGTGGGCTGAAAGGTCTCCTCTCATTCAGAGAAGTTCTAATGTTCTTCTGCATGTTTATAGCCGTATTACTGCATTCGGTCTTATGCTACATTTAGGCCCAGAAGCATGTGTGTCACTTCCCAAGAGTGTGGGCCCACAGTCGGCCGTACCCATGACGTCCTTTGTGACATGCTTTCTAGAAGGAGTCATTCTTGACAAATCAATCCCAAAGGGTTGGTCTTGTATACAAATATAATGCATTGCATTTTTCATTCCAACAGCTGGCGTAAACACCCAACACTATAACCTAATAAAGGACATTTTAAAATAAAAATGATCCCACTGGAGCTGCCTGACTGTCTCACAGAGTGAAGCCTAAAACTCTGTTCTGGCAGGCCAGCGTGCTCACTTTATGTTGAATTTCTTATTTATTTCCACTCCCATTTCACTACATCAACGTGTGCAGGCTCTAACAGGACTTGCACTCCTACTGTTATTTCTTTTTATCACATTACAGTGTCTGTGTCTGCTGCCACAATTGCATAGCAGTGCTAATGTTTATCATGCGCCAGCTGTTGGAATGAAAGACACCAGACATTTTATGGCTTCATGTATCACAAAATACACTTCAAACATTGATGCTGTTTTCTTGTCCTGATCAAATCTTTCATCAAGTGGCACAAATGATATTTAGCTAAAACAAACCCCTAGGTTTGTGCCACTGCATGCACACACATGGTCTTGTTTAGTATTCAGGCTTTAAGACAGGTAAAAGAGAAGGCCATTTCAGTGTGAGCTCGTCAGGGTTCAGCCTCACAGTGTACGACTTACACACTTTAAAAAATTAAAACTGTGAGTCAACGCCAGGAGTCGTCGCACGGCAGGTCTGCGGATGGACATATCTGATCTGCTGCCAGCTTCAGATCCAATAAGGCCATGAAAACCCATCCAGGGTTTGGCTTTAAAGCAAAGCCGTTGGACATTTCATTGGAAAAAGAAGAAAATGTATGCGACATTAAGCCTCCACCCGTGCTCTGCAATGCTTTGCCAAGACAGCCTTGGAGGACACGGAGAGATGGAGTTGGGGGGCTTCTAGTCTGGTCAGCCACAGGCTTGAAAAACACACAGCAGGACAGACTGGTGCAGGTCTAATAATTCATAAACATTTACGAATGTTATTCACTCGGACCACAGGATCGTTTGCAGTTGTAAGAATGTAGCGAGTCACACATGTTATGTATGCCCAACATCAAAATTTAAGAGCATAAATCATGGCGGATTGATCACATGCTTTAGTCTGGCAAACACGGAGGACAATCTTCTCACACTGGGAGGGCAATGGAAAGAAAATAATAAAAGAGTTCAACAATTCTTTATGTGAAATCACCAGGGCCAGATGTGTTTGAGTAGACTGCAGAACGACACACACTCTTGGGGGGCTCGACAGGGACAGATGTGTTTGCGTTGCTTAATCACACCCTTTAAACCAAACACACACATGTGGAGGTCTCCATTCTGCCACCAATTTTAGGGTCTTGGACTAAGCGAGAACTCTAGTGAAAGACACTGGGGTGGGAAGATGGCGCCATTCATGATCTGTCTGAACCATACGGCTGGGCAAAGTTGGCAGCACACCGAGGTGGATTCTCAATGTCTGGGGTGCCAACTGGTAAAGGAGAACGTCAGTATTATTCCTACACAAAGACAGTATAAGGCATTCAAAGTGGTGCTCTAAAGTCAAGTGTTTTGTACAAATTTAAAGAAATGTCACCCCCACGCTTGCATTTTACAATGGAGGGTACAGTGAATTTCAGCAGGCATCCACAAAACAAAAAACACTAGAGCAAATTCCCACAGCGGGCATCCATATTCATCAGGCCTGGTCTTCAGCTAGATGAACGCTGTGTGCGTATGAATTACCCATAAGGCACTGCCAAAGTGTTGTATGGTGTCCGCCTCTATCAATTACTGTTACTGTGTAATTTTCACATTGCCTTTCCTGCTTTACTGGGATTTCAAGTCCATTCTGCAGAAACTGGACAGGCACCTCAAAATACGGGACAATCTGTTAGCAGCCTGATGATCACCTTCATCTGACACAAATCAGCCATCCATTCCCCTTCATCCTGACAGACTTGTTATTATATCAAGATGTCACAAATGGCTCCACCAGACCTCTGTGACCCTGATCAGGACAACATGGCTTAAAAAATGGCTGACCAATAACAGCCGGCCCAGTCAGCCGATGTGCCATGGAGCTCTTGAAGCTTTGGGTCGCCTCAAACTCGAAGCAAAGGCTGCTGACTTGAACATCTGCAACGTTGAGCAACGCAGCACAGTTCTGATGACACATCCTGCTTACGGAGAAACGCACTGGAAGAGGTAATTCACGGTTCTACATACAGCCGACAATATGCTGGCATACGACACGAGGGCCAAGGCAAGTCCAGCCATGTGTGCCGGAAACGAGTCTCCCCTCAGATTGACAGCTGCGAACGCCGGGAGTGAGAAGGCCTCTGCAGCACAGGTGTGGCGCCTCGCTTCAGGCAAGACAGCCTTCCTCAGGATCATTGCTTCATGATGAATTGTCCCACGTAACAAACACGTCGGTTTAAAATAAGATTATTCTTCTTCTTGTGGTATTTCAAGTTCTATGGCTGCCCAGGGCAAACAAGAGGAGTGTTGGGTTCTTGCAAATTCACTAAACACAACACACCCAACTAAACTGCTACACAAAAAACAAAGGACAAGTGAAATTTTAAGTGTGGTAATAACGCACATGAATTTCGTCGCCCCACCAACAGCAGAGCAGTGGCCAAGGAGTCAACACTGTGACGGCCAGGTGGCCTGGGATGAGGCCCTTCAAAGTGAGTTTTGAATATTTCACTTCCATTATACCAAAGGTCTGTACAACATAATGAAACGTACGTAAGGCTGGAGCCACCGGTGGCACAATGACAGAGCAAAACACACACCAAGAAACCTGCACGATGAGGACTTGACTTCATGAACACTTTTGGTTGTATCTTAAGGCCTGTGTGCCACTAAAATCAGCTCTAAATCTCCCTGTCGTATATCACTTTAATACAATTGCCTGTTTTGTGCTTTCCTCTCTGGTTAGGAGTTGTAGGTACCAGGGAAGGACACATGTGAACAAGCCCACCAGGAGCAGTACACCCCCAACACAGCTGGCAGGTTTTCTTAAAGGCTGGACCACTTCACGGTGTCATGGGATTCGGAGTCTGGAGACGCAGCCCTGTCGTGGTCTTTGGGAGATGCCAGAGGGCACTATCGGGCAAGGACCACCCTGGTTCATGCACAACTCGGATGTGCTTCGGAGGTCTGACACAGGAAACCTGAAACAGTTTCCGAATCAAAGGGCAACACTCAACTGGAGGTGGAAGGAGAGAAGGTGACTTTGTGCAGTTTTTGGGCCAAGTTTCTTGGTTTGTGTGAATGTTGGATGATCCACTATTTGAACCCGTGACTGTGTTGGGTATTAACTGGGCCTGGTGCCACCAACTGGGCACAAAGTATACAAATTCATTACAACTGCAACTGAAGACCTTGTGATCTAAAAGTATTGGCAAAACAGCATGGATATCCCAAATACTGTCACTTCATTCGGGAGTGGGGCAGCCGTACTCAGGAGTCTCACCCCATTAAAAAGAACTGGCAGAAAAAAAGGGGGGGGCACTACAAAGATATTTATACCACCTCTTTATATAAAGCTTGGGTCAATGAAATATTACGTGAAAGCAAACAAGGTAGGGAAAGGACTGGGAGATTTGAGGCAGATGTGTCCACAAATTAGAGACGTCGTCAATGACAAGCGGTTAGAAAATCTGCCATTAGGGCCGGAGGAAATCACATGGAAGGAATTCAAGGAAAACTTTCTTGGCAACTACAGAGCACCAAAGTACGTCCAGCTGGTTGACAGCAGGCCTGAAGCACACAAAAACCATAAAGCGCCACATGTCTCTGAAGAGTCACACACTTGGACTTCCTCACCAGTAATCCGTGATGAACGCAGTGAGAGGATTCACCCGGGCATTGCAATGATGAAAAGCATTACACCAGGGCAAGTGGAACCCATCAATGCTGGCCAACTATTGTTAGACACTAAAATGAGAAGTGGAGGACAAAAGGAGATCAGCTGCCCAGCACCGTGAGCTCTACTGAGCCAACGCAAGGTGTCAGCATCATAATGCGAGTAAACACACAGAGTCTTACAAAAACTCGCTTCCTATGCGACAAAGTCGACATGAAATCACATTTGTATTCAACTGGACACTGACTACCGTAATCAACAAAAGTCTTTCAAGAATAAGATAAGTGGTTAGAAACTCGCTAGCTGAGGAAATCTCCCGCCTGCCGTCCATTTAATACCAGTTATAATTGTGCTCAACGTGTCAGAATACACAAGTGGCTAAGCTAGGAACGGTGACATGGAACTTTACACAAGAGCTTACAGCAATGGAGTCACAGCTCAAGCACAAGACTGAGAGCTAACAAACTTATGATGTAAATATAAAAACCGCAAACACCACCTGGCAGACGGGCACTTGGTTACTGGGGGTGAAGCATGGGCTTTCTTCATGCCTCTCAAACTCGTGAGCAGCCCTTAGTTCAAAGCAGTGAAGCCCACCAAGAAAATGTTCACTTCAAAACAAAATGGCAGATGTGGTAGATCTGCCTCACTTGTCACATTGCGGCCAAGAATCCCGTCTTCAAAAGCTCCTGCCCTTTAGGACCCTCTTCCTGTCCCAGCACTACTCTTATTTTCCAGAGATATTGAACAACAAAAAAAAAATGTAGGTATATTGGTGGTCCTGAGCATATGAGTGGATAACCAACATGTGGATCATGTGATGGGAGAAACTGGGCATTGGCCCCCCACACTTAACTACATTGAAGCTTATTGTATCAGAAAATGTTGCTTCCATTCTCCTTTAAAACCTAAACGTGGACAGACAGACAGACACAGACACACACACACACAGAGAGTAGTATGTATACAGGACATAAAACATAACTTAAATACCTGTCAAGTCAGAGTGGCTCAAGCAGGAAAGCGAGCTCACTTGACACTCTCTGCCACATCTATTAAATCAAGAACACACACACAGTTACTTCAGAACACTCGTGCAGAAGAAATCCACGACAATGTGGAAGTGACAACGCCACTGCACTCTGTAAAAGGCTACACCGGTACTGGAAAAGGGATAACAGCAGCAGCAAACTTTAACATGGCACTCCCAGCAGTGCCAGTAGTAAACATTCCCTTTCTACACCTGGGTGGCAGGAGTAACACAGGGCGGGCAATGGATATGAAGATTTGAAGATATCTGTTATTTGCTTTGGAGGTTCAAATGCTTAACCGCTTTAGCTATGGGTGATGCAGCTAATTAGCAACCTGGCACTTCACCCAAAAGATCAGACGGACACAAATGGGAAGATGAGCTGAAAGCAGCAGTGGTTTCAATATTTCAATCACAGAGGAACGCAGCATTACTGGGAGCAGCTGGTGGGGTTCTCGGCTCCTGCTTCCTCCTGGAAAAACGGTTTTCTGTACAGCGGGAAATGGGGCAACCAGGACAGAACGCGACACCCTGACTCAAGAGGACCAACTAGCTGCTGAATGCCCGCTGACTGGCACCAGTTTAATGACTGCTCATGCAGACACACAGACAACACACACACACACACACACAGTCTCTGATCACAGGTCAACATGCTGCTCTTAATACAGGTTGCTGGCTTTCTACAGTATGTGGTAACTTATGAGACGCGTGCTGCTGCTTTTGTACGGCATCAGACAATTGGCTGTTCGCTGTAAAAGCTCCTCAAGCCTGGCTGTGTTTAACCAAATGAATGCTGCCATCTTGTGTCTATTTAAATGAAAAACACACCTCAAAGTTAGTCTATAAAGCATGTTACAATGAAGCAAAGGAATTAAGTTTCAATGAAAACGATATCTTAATCTTATTAAATAAGCAGCTAATTTCATTAACAATAAATGATCTCTGATCATAAGCTTAGTCCAGCTTTAAAAGTAGAACATCTTTGTATGGAAAGTCAGAGGGAGAGACTTTGACATACATAAAAAACATTTTTCTCACATTTAATTACCATTTCACATCTTTTAATGAATGCCACACTTGCAGCATGATGTGCCCGCCAAAAAATGAGTAAGCAGCTCAGAAAGAACAATGACGCAGGGCACCAAATGCCAGCAGTGAGGACAATATCACACCGACAAGAGGACAACCCTGCTGGAAACAAGAGAGTCTGAAACGGTCTACTCCTTCTTATGGGAAACCAGTCAGTCAGACTACCGTCACAAATACTCCCAATCACACCAGCACACACCGCTAGCTCTGGAAAACCCTCTAACAAGGGGGTCTCTGGATTTGCCCCACAGCCAAAGCAGTGCACAAGGGCTGAAAAGATGGAAATTCTTAAAACCTTAAGAAATGTAATTTTCTTAAAAATAGATTATAAATATATGGCTTAAACATACATACTGTATATACATACATATAGTAACATTGATACAAACACACACACACACACAAATACAAGCCTCCTGAAGTAGGAAGTCCTTCTCCTTGCAGCACCCTCTGCAGCACCCAAGGATCCCAACAACGACTCCTATATGCCACTGTGGGCATCCTTACTGGCTCCATGCCAGCTTAGCACTGCCATCTATTATACTGGGGGGTGGAAATGCCCTGGATGCACCAACTCCCCCATATTATCTATTAATTTATCCCGCTGTATGGGATGTCGCTTCAACTCCATTAAGGCCAAGGGTATGCCTCCTTTCATTACAGTGTCCTGGACGGAAAAGAGTCCAGCATAGCACTCACAGTAATTACTTTACATATACTGTGCATACATACACACAGGCGAGTCAAAATTATGTTAACATTAGAATGGCTGAAACAATTTATTCACAAAACATACTTCACGTGCCAGAGGATTTACAGGAATGTCTCAGCCTGCTGGCCATCATGTTCAACACACAAAAACCAACAAGCAACAGTACCATTTAAAGCCTGGACCCACATTTTGCGTGGAATGCATGATACTACTTACAGTACATATATATAATTTTTGTTTTTTTATATATAATGTGGTAAACCAGGGTCATACAGCTCCCCAAACCCAGAGATACAATATTAGTGATGGGCCGCCATGGCCATTACCTGGAAGGACAGGGGCAGAGAGCATAAGCAAGGCAATACCTTCCCTGGGACAAAACTTGCTAAGAGAGGAGAGGCGGCAGCAGAGAAAGAAGAAAAAGAAAGTAACAAAGAAGGGACTGAGCATTACAGCTGGTGCTTTTGTACTGTGCTCTGTAGTGAGGAAAAGCGCCGCTCCACGAGAAATAAACGTGTGTTGCCTTGGACTTGCGTCTCTGTGCAGGTCTGTGTCCAGGATTGGGGAGCTGTACACCCTCAGTATACCACGATATATACATATTAGGGACTTTCAAAACTCGACTTGATGTTTTCTTGGAGGAAGCAAGTGGATAGGACTGGCGAGCTTTGTTGGGCTGAATGGCCTGTTCTCGTCTAGATTGTTCTAATTGTTCTAATTCTAATATCAAATGAGAAAGAGGAAAATACTCAAACACATTAAAAAAAAAAAAACACATTAAAACTGAGCTGCAGTGCAAGTTAATGGAGGTTCTGTTTAAAAGGCTTGCAATACATGTAACAAGTGGCATCTTCTGCAGTTAACCTTTGCCCTCTATTTTTTCACAACATCAGCACAGATCACTCCATTTGGACCCTGGAAAATGCCAGATAACTGAAGTGCCACATCTTTAAAAGTGTTGGATTTTTCATGCTCATGACCGAATGTGGCACCAAACTGACAGGCCAGTGTGGTAAACTCTGTGCCTTAGAAGAATCACACAGAACTGTCTGAACACCAGCAGCATTTTATGACATTCCTGTCTGTATTTAAGTCAGCGTCCCTGAAATAGTCTTTCAAATATGTGTCACTCATGCACAAATTTCTAAGAAGTTAGAACATTTTTGAATAAATTACAGGAAGTTGGCAGCTTGTTTTGTACAATAAAGTAGCAGCTACCTTCCTACCCAGCAGCTGACTTTTCAAGTAATCACCCATTGAGTGGACTCTCTGACATCGCTCAATCTTGAAGATATTGAAGAAGAAATTACTACAAAGAGAGGAACCAACCCTGTGTCATCAGGGTGTGTGTGTGTAAGTACTACTGGACTATGAGCACATGCGTACACAGATCCTTACACACAACTACAGGAGGGGTTGATGCATTTGTTAACTGTACGTATTCGCACCACTGTCATGTGTAAACAAGTAATATTTACAGAGACCAGGGCCTGGATGTTCCTATTAGGCCTCTCATTCTAAGACAGTCATGCTTTAAATGATTCAATAGAACGGCTAGAGCCGTATCAAAGTCACCTTTGTCTGGACTACACTCTGAGCAACACGTCTGCCTAGCAGCTTGTTCAATTGTTGTGTCTACTTTTGAGAACTGCAATTTGTTTCATGTGAGCAAAAGTGCATCTCATTTATCAATAAATTGCTTATGCGCAGTTGAGCCACTACTCCAAAGCTACTGGATTTCCTTTATATATTTTTATTGATTTTAATTACAAACAGATAACATTCCATACAGACAAGTCAAATTTAACAAATCAAAGCAAAATTAGACTCCCAGTAAAGAGAAAGAGAGAGAGCAATCGCAGCTACTCTATAAAAGGAGCAAGAAAAGAAGGGCGTCCTTTTCTCCAAAATGGAAGCATAATTCTAAAATTGTATTGTCTATGTGCTTGGCATGAGGTAAAGGCCATTACAGTGTGTTTGTTCTTCTCCACTTTGAGCCCCTCTGGGAGCCCACCACACACAGCTGTTAGTGGGTTACGAGTGATTGGGACACCAAGGCTGTCTGATAGAGACATGCAAAAACTTTTGTCCAGAATGTTGTTAATTCCGCGAAGGCCCAGAACATGTCGCCAGTGAGGCTGGAGCTCGCTTGTAATGTTCACAGGTTGAATCTCACCCTGGAGACATTTTGGACAATTTTAACGAGATAGTTATGGCCGAAATTATCTGCACCCCTGAAGTTTTCCCAGAAAATGCACCATTTCCCCCAGAAAATTGTTGCAATTACAAATGTTTTGGTATACACGTTTATTTCCTTTATGTACATTGGAACAATGCAAAAAAACAGAGAAAGAAAAGCCAAATCTGACATCATTTTACACAAAACTCAAAAACAGGGCTGGACAAAATTGGCACCCTCAACTTGATATTTTGGTTGCACCCCCTTTGAAAAAATAACTGAAATCAAGCGCTTCCTATAACCATCAAGAAGCTTGTTACACCTCTCAACTGGAATTTCCAACCACTTTTCTTTTGCAAACTGCTCAAGGTCTCTCAGATTTGAAGGGCGCCTTCTCCCAACAGCAATTTTGAGATCTCTCCATAAGTGTTTAATTGGATTTAGATCTGGACTCATTGCTGGCCACTTCAGAACTCTCCAGCGTTTTGTCTTCAACCATTTCTGGGAGCTTTTAGAGGTATGTTTGGGGTCTTTGTCCTGCTGGAACACCCATGACCTCTGACGCAGACCCAGCTTTCTGACACTGGACCCAACATTGCGCCCCAATATCTTTTGGTAGTCTTCAGATTTCATGATGCCTTGCACACAGTCAAGGCAACCAGTGCCAGAGGCAGCAAACCATCCCCAAAACATCTTCGAACCTCCACCATGTTTGTCTGTAGGTACTGTGTTGTTCTTTTCATCGTAGGCCTCATTCCGTTTTCTGTAAACAGTAGAATGATGAGCTTTAACAAAAAGCTCTACCTTGGTCTCATCTGTCCACAAGACGTTCGCCCAGTAGGATTTTGGCTTCAAGTACGTTTTGGCAAACTCCTGTCTGGCTTTTTTATGTTTCTGTGTCAGCAGTGTGGTCCTCCTGGCTCTCCTGCCATAGCGTTTCATTTTGTTCAGATGTTGACGGATACTTCGAGCGGACACTGTTGCACCCCGAGTCTGCAGAACAGCCTGAATATGTTTTGAAGTTGATTGGGGCCGTTTATCAACCATTTGGACTATCCTTCGTTGCAGTCTTTTATCAGTTTTTCTCTTCTGTCCACGTCCAGGGAGATTAGCTACAGTGCCATGTGTTGTGAACTTCTTGATTATGTTGCGCACAGTGGACAAAGGAACATGAAGATCTCTGGAGATGGACGTGTAGCCTTGAGATTGGTGATATTTTTCCACAATTTTTGTTCTCAAGTCCTCAGACAATTCTCTGCTCTTCTTTCTGTTCTCCATGCTTAGTGTGGCACACTCAGACACACAACAGAAAGGTTAAGTCAACTTGTCTCCATTTTAACTGGCTTCAGGTGTGATTGCTATATTGCCAACACCTGTTTCTTGCCACAGGCGAGTTCAAACGAGCTTCATATGCTTGAAATAAAACTATTTACCCACAATTTTGAAAAGGTGCCAATAATTTTTCCCAGCCCCGCTTTTGAGTTTTGTGTGACGTCAGATTTGACTTTTTTCTGTGTTTTCTTTGGTTGTTCCAATGCACATAAAGAAAATAAAGGTGTATATACCAAAACATTTGTAATTGCAACAATTTTCTGGGAAAATTCCAGAGAATTTCAGCCAGGACTGTAAATGCGCTCGATAAAAGATTTTAAATTGAGTGACTGAATACTTTGCACAAATGGAAATCAAGTGTATCCTGTGCATGGCTGCCCTCCACTCCTTTTCTGAAGTATTGAGTGAACGATGCTTTCCCAATTGTACTCTGGTCTTTAAAAGGAAGGGATTTTAAAATGTATTTATAAATTGGAGATGTCTTGTAGAGTCTTCAAGACTTATCAATTAGTCTTCTGGAATAGAACAATGTGGAAAGGGAGGAAAATTGGGCAGTTTGTTTGGCAAAGTTTCTAGTTTGAAAGTAGTGGAGGAATTGTGTTAATAAGAAGTGATATTTGCAGACTGATTGTTCATAGGATGCAAAGACGTTATCTATGTACAAGTCCCTAAGTGTTTTAATCCTGGACATTGTCCAGACAGTGAATAGCTTATATGTTGGAGAAAGTGGATAAAGGTGGTTGGTGCAACAGATAGAAGTTTCTCTGTCTTAAAGTGCTTCCTACATTGGTTCCATATTCTGAGAGAGTGAAGGGTAATTGGATTTTTAGTATACAGATGGTAGTTTGTATTAACTGGGGCAGCAGAGCAGGGATTATAAAGAACTACTGCAAGATTTTATTTCTACTGTAGAGCAGGCTTGTGGATATTCATCAATCTGTGCGGATGTCCAGGTGTTTATAGCTTGTATGTTTGCTGCACAGTCATAAAATTGAAAGTGTGTAGTGCCATGACACCTTCTGCTTTAGGTCGTTGTAGAGTCACCCTTTAGACGTGTGGATGTTTCATATTCCAAATAAATGAGGTTATGATCGAGTCTAATTTAAATTTAAAAATGATTTGTTAATGTATGTGGTGATGCTCTGAAATAGGAAGACCAGCTTGGGAAGGACGGTCATCTTAATGTCGATTGTCCCAGCCAATGAAAGGAGAATGGTAGACCATTAGTCACATCTTCATTTTTTCCCATGCAGACAGCAAATTTTGCTGAAAAACAGTTTTATATTTACCTCTAGATATTTAAACTGATCTGCTAAGATAAACAAGAAGGTGTTCAGTCTGATATTGTGTGCTAGAGTATTCACAGGAAAAAGCATGTGTTTATTCAAACTGATTTTAAGTCCAGACACCTTTCAAAAAGTTACAGGATTTCTATAGATATTACTTTTAAAGGCTCTTTAATGAAAGTAATGGAAAAGTCCTCAATTAACTGTGAAAAACACTCGTTACATGTACACAATCTCACTAAGCAGGATTACAAACTGCACAAAATCTGGAAAATTCTAAATACACCCAGAGAAAACAAAAAAGCCCAACCACCTCCTCCTGGTTGTATGAACATTTGTATCTAATGCTCAGGATGGAAAAAACACAATTGAATTCTTTACAATCAAACTATATTCCCATATTTAAGAGCCCTTTACAGAAATCAAAACACATTTATTGCCCTTCTGTTCTTTCTAGAAATTAGTTTTTTTTTTAGAACACCCTAAAATGCAATATTGTCTGGAAAATGTGGTGACAAAAGATTAATACTAAGATTGTTGTATGCTTTAAACATTAAGTATTCAATTTTGCAGTATATTGGCATTCATTCTTCCTCTTTTAAATGGGCTGGCATCCTGGCTGGGACATGTTTGCATGTTTGAAGAGAGTGCTTCCAGGTCACTGTGCTGATAAGATGGAAGTCCTCACAGGGTCAGGTGCAAAAAAGGAGCCTGTCACCTTGCCACTGGAAGCCTAAGTTGGGTGCAGAGCAGAGTGACACTTGCATGGCGTGGAGGAGGAGAAAAGGAGCTCAGTTATTGTGGAAATTACACAGAAGAGACGGTAAGAAGGTACATTTGATTAATAAAAATAGTTTGAAGCTGTGACTGTTGTGGTGAAGGCTTGAGGAACTGAAACACCCCCTATAGGTCACAATTTGACTGCAAATAAAGTTAGAAACGTGATGACCAACTTTATCAGAAAAAAAAAAAAACAAAAAAAACAACTTAGGGTTAGTTTATCGCCTGATGGAGGCTGAGAAGGTATGACTCACTTACTGATGCCTTCTACCTCTTTGGCTCTACAGTGAAGGGAGAGGACACCACCATGGAGCACGGCTGTCACTTCTGCTCCTTCTGCCATAGAAGATAAAAGCAGAGCTGGAAGTCAGCGTTTATTAACATACCTGCAATGTCAAGGAGCCAGCTCTGCGTCCTCAGGAGTGAAGTAATGGACCATGACGGCCCCTTGTGCTCAATAAGAACTCTTTGTAAGATTGTTATTAAATTAGACTTTGTCCTGGACCCCCATCCCTTAATATTTGTCCACACTATTTTCTTGCACTGCATTTAAAAAAAAAAAAAAATCAAAATCTGCTTATAAACCTTAATCAGTGACTTCTTCATTAGATCTACTGTGTCTGTGTGTCTCTTTGTGCAACTGGCCAAGGAAAAAGATACAAAACACATTTTATGAAAAATCTAAAGATATGGGGCCTCTCCGTTTTCTTTTTATACAGCTCTGTATGCAGTATGATCAGAGACATCATTCATTTTCATTACGGTTTACTGTCAGGTACACCTCACTTTATGACAAATATACTTGCAGATTATTTTAGCCATGGAGGACACAAGTTTCAAGGTTAGGTACAGCAGTTCTGCTCACACGTGGATTAGCTAGTAAGGACTTCACTGGCCTTCGTACTCATGAAAGGGACGACTCTTTGGTGGTCATATGACACGATCTTTAAGCGGTTACCTCTTTTGACACTCACCGTTTTACACTTGGATTCATCAGAATCTGTTGCATATTTAATTGGTGTCAAACTCCACTCTCCTGTGGCACACAAGTTAAACGCTGCAATTAAATAAAGTAATAAAACTGATAGCTCTTACCTCTCTAAGTACTGTACTGGAGTATCCTCTGTATAAACCCAAAAAGCCCTTAAAAAGAGGAAATGTTGGACTAAATAACTAAAAAGAAACCATTAAGAGCATAGACACATACATGCCATAGGAATAAATGGATTAACTATTGCCAAGAAAAATGTCTTCTAGAACATTTCCACCAATGCAGACAGATTTTAATTGCAGTATCAGGTCTGCCTGCTGTTACATTTCATGTATGAATGCTTCACTTCAGTGTTAATCTGTTCTTTTTCGCTACTTAAGAAGCTAAACTCTCTCACCTCTTCTCGCAGTGTTAAAAGGAGAATTCTGTAGGTGCTGGTGGAGGGGCTCGCTTGTGTCCGTTGTTTTACAACTTCAGTAGGGACTCGGATAACACAGGCGACCTGAAAGGGACACAAGAGGATGTTGTGTGAGGCTGAACTCCAAAATGACTCAAAATTAAATCAGGAAAGAAAAATAATAAATAAATAAAAATAATAAACTGTAGGCATCTCTTACATGTAATTCAAAAAGAACATGGACATTTAGAACCAACGAGGACCTGCAGGTTTCCACTTCCCTCATTTGTGGTCTTAATCAGTCAAGAGAAACACAATACAGCAATCAGGGAGCCCCCTTAGTTAAATCTTAGTGTGGAACAAACAATAAATTAGTTATGGAGAGCGTATTCAGGTAGTCAAGACACCACTTAGATGACAAGATAACAGGACAATCAGCCTTTTATGGCCTTTTGCAAGAACAGATGAATCTTCACATGAGACCCCAACGTATGGAAAGCAATGGACACAGGACACCTTGGAATTTGGAGTTAAAACCAGCCTGGGTACACGCATGTGCATTACACACACACACAGAAGTAAAAACACCCAACAAGAACTTACAGGCCAAAAGCCATTGTGAATTAGTCCGCGTCTCTTTCATCACTGATAAGGGAAGGGTAGTCAGATTTATGTGTGTCTGTGACGTAGATGTGGAGAGCTTTGTGTCCTCTGCCATTTTGGAGAGAGAGATCTCACTGCCAGGCTTGACTGCCAAAGCTGTACAGAGGGGAGCAACAACCAGGACTTAAACGACACGTCCTGTGCTGTCAGGCGTAGAGGATTAAACCAGTTAGGTCTGAGCAGAGGAGTGAGTGTGTGTGCGCGAGAGAGAGTGAGTGAGTGAGTGAGAGAAGACCTGATGCAGGCCTTCAAAATACTGACAGGCCATGGATAAAGCAAGTCCAGCAGAGTTCATTTGATTACACGGTGAATCGTGAAAGCCAGGACACCCGTGGAAATGAAGGGGAAGTGGATTTAAAACCGAAGCTATGAACTCTTTAGAGAATTGTGGGAATCGGATACAAAGTACTGAGTCATGGAGAATGAAGCTGAAACTTCAAAAACCCTAACCCTTTTAGAAGTACCTGGATGAGATGTTGGGATGGCTTACCTAAACAAATGAGTAACAGATGGACTAAATGCTGGCCTCTTATGTAAGCTCCGAATGTGGTAGTCCTCAATTCTTTTATCGTCATTTTTCCATGACAGATTTCAAGAGACTAAAATAATGAAGAAAGGTGATTTTTGGTAAAAGAAATGGAAGATATCCATTAAAGCCATACTAGAAACACTCATTAAAAATGTCAAACTTGCATATAAAAAGTCGACTTGTCTCAACTAAACAGAAAATCAATTTAGGCTGATATAAGAAACTGAGCTAGACATTGAAAGTCCCAACGATTCACAATTAAATAGGCGAGAAATATCACAATGGCAACACTTTTAGCAAAACATGAAAGGCCAACTACCGAGTCTTGGCCTAAATATTTATAGTGATTTGTGCTTCAGAGGACTTCATACTGCAGCATAGTTATTATAACCATAATTAGCAGAACGGTAGAAAGGAAGCGTCAAACACTTGAGCCTACTGGATGAAAGACAATCGCCCCACACAGTAAGCCCAGCGTGACCTTCCAACTTCAGCAAGTGACAAAGAATAAAGTGCCGCATCCCGCCATTACTCTGCACATCTCACAATCATATTAAAAAAAACTTTGATCTTCTTTGTATTAGTCAAAGCTCGGGAGGGATCTCTCTCAGAAATAAAATAGGGATAAAAGTATTGTGGAAGCAACAAAAGGAGACAAACGTGAAGCCATTCAACGCCCTCCTTTTCAAATCTGCTCTGCATGGTGTGCAAAGCGCAACACTCGGACAAGATGGACTCCCACTGTAGAGCTGGGAACATGAAAGCTGCAGCAGATGGTTCTCATTTTTTTAATCGCTGATGAGATACATGGAAATCTGTCAAAATGGACTGCTATAGTACACATACACACACACAATGCCAAAAAGAAAGTCGGTACAGTATAGAAAAAGGTCATAAAAACAAAAAGAAATCATTTGTCAACTCTACTCATTTTGTACTACGCTGAAAACACTGCGAAAGCACCTTAGAGGTTTTACCCTGTAAATGTATTTTTTTTTTTTAAATATACACTCATGCCAAACTGACACACCCTCTAGAAGAGCTGGGGCCATCTTCCGTTTGCTGCGGCGTCACCTCGCCATTTCTTTTATCAAACTTAAGCATTTAAGCGCTGAGGACACAAGGTGGTCATTTTCCCCAATTCTCCCATAATGCAGTTCTTCAGCCACCCCACAGCTGTATTTGGAACCTCATTATGTGCTACACGGGATAGGACTGGCCAATCACGTGGCCACACCTTCGGCGTATGGAGCCACAAAGGCGTACTCTGTCTACTTTAACATTGCGCTGGTCATGGAGTCCAGGCACAGAGCACTGTGACAAGCTCACATGTAAATTACAATTTTAGATTTAACAAATGAAAAAATACACAATTAGAACACAAAACGAAGTAGAAACTGATTAACAAACGGAAATCAAAAACATCTGCCCACTTATGAATTGTTAAATTATGGCCAGTTGACGACATTTATTTCTTGAGCACATTTTCATACAAATGATGGAGCTCAAAGTGCTTTACATGAGTAAGAAAGAAAAGTTTATACAAAATAAAAGTAAGATTAGGCAATACTAAACAGTTAAGAGTAAAGTAAGGTTCTGATGGCCGGGAGGACAAAAGAAACAAAAAAAGAAAATTTCAGAGGGTTGGAGAGAAAAAAAAAAAAAAAACAAAAACACAGAGGACAGGGAAAAAAAAAAAAATCACCAATCAGCAGCATCCACGGTCAGTTGTAATAGAGAAAGTCATAGAGGGTCACAGACCCAGAGACCTCGGCCAACTAGCCACCCAGCTCCTCCTGGGAGTCCTGTGTCAAATCTCCAATCTGTGGTTTAGCATCGCCCTGCTAGTAGAGGGCAGCACATGTTGCTCCAAAATATGTACCCATCTTTCAGCATTAATGGTGCCCTTACAGAAGTGCGAGTTACTCAAACCATGGGCACTGACACACCTGCATATCATGACTGGATTTTGGACCTGGTGCTGGTAAATGCTTGGATAGGCCTTTTCCTCTTTGTTCCAGAGAATAAGATGGCCAAATTTTCCACAAAACAATTTGAAATGTTGAACTTGAATCACAAAATCTGATTCTACCGAGGTCCAAGGTCAAGGCCAGAGAAGTTGGCAGTGCTTCTGGACAGAGCTGATGTATGGCTTGTGCTGTGCATAGTGAAGCCTTAACTCGATTCTGAGGATGCAGTGGTGAGTGATGTTGACTGACACTTCAGAGCTCATGTCACGATAGTCATGACAGACACATGCAGTTTTTAAGACCGTGGCATCTGAGGGATCAAAGATCACACACATTCAGATGTGATTTTTGGCCTCACCCCTTATGTTTTAAGATTTGACTGGATTCCTGTATTGTGCACTGTAGAAATGCCCACAATCCTACCAATATGTCATTGAGGATCATTGTTTTCCCAAGTGCCAGATTATTTGTGGACACATCTGGTGGCAAACTGGCAAGCCTCAGCCATTCTTGCTCTTAAAAGGACTGGGCTCTTTTTTTTTTTTTGGAAGGCTCCCGATAAACTGAAACATGACTGCCTCACCTGTTTCACATCACCTTGTTACTTTAACTTTCATTTCATTATTATCATTATCATCTTAAATTACTCCAGCCCAACATTTTGGAACATAAATTTATTTTAGAACTAGCAAAATACCCGCGCTTCGCAGCGGAGAAGCAGTGTGTTAAAGAAGTTATGAAAAAGAAAAGGAAACATTTTAAAAATAACTTAACATGATTGTCAATGTAATTGTTTTATGACTGTTATGAGTGTTGCTGTCATCAAGGATTTGATTATCATTATTTCTTTCAATCAGGTTCGTATTTGGAGGATGTGTTGTGTTCAAGTTACATTCTGTGTTTGTCTAGTCTATCCCTGACCATCTCATCTTCGTTGTCAACCATTGTAAAGATAACAGGTTTCATTCATCGAAGTGTTCACTACCCAAATCGGTACTCGTGAATCTAAGATATTTAACAGGCATTCCCAGTATTAAGTTGTGGATTTGCCTGTGAATATTTAGCGGCTGTGTGTCTATGAACTTAATTTAAACTTAAGCTTTACACCTTGCTTTCCTATTGATGTCTACAAAGGCTTGTTCAGCCTCAGAGGGTGGTTCCTTTCTTACTGCATCACTAAACAGCTCGTCTTCCTCCTAATCGGAGACATCACACACTACATGCACGGGTTTACCTTTCCCAGTCCTGCAAACTTTAGCAAAGTGGCTCAATTTACCACATTTTTTACATGGTCTTCCTTTAGCTGGATATTAACTTTTTCCACCATGTGCTTTGTTTCAGCAGTAGCTGCACTTATGAATATGCTTGTATGCGTCACTTGCTTCATATTCTTTTGCTGCCTTCTCAATTGTGTAATGCGTTTTTGTTCAGCGCTCTTTGGAGCTCTTGCTTGTTGTCTGTGTACTGCGTTCACAGTCAGTTCATGTGAGCCGCTCGGAGTACATGCATCGAAGTTTCTCAGCTGTGCTTGCGCTATCTTGTGCGATGTGATGTCCACGGCTTTATTTAATGTTAGCTCAGACGCGGCACTTAAAAGTTTCTCTCGCTGAGTTTGTGCCAAACACTATTCTATCACTGACCATCTCATCTTCGTTTGCATAAGCACAGTCCTACACCAGCAATTTTAACTCCATTACAAAGTGATCAAAAGTCTCATTTATACCCTGCGTCTTCTCATTAAACTTGTATCTCGCGAATATCATATTCATCTTAGGCATGACAAACGCCTCAAAGCGGTCATAATAAGTTCAATCAGTACCTTGGCTCCCTCCTGGGTAAGAGTCCATGTGTTAAAAATGTCTCTGGATTTTTCTGCGAGTACTTGGTGGCAGCGTCACAAAGTTGTTTTCGTCTAGTTGCATCAGAAAATGTAGCACGACGTCCGACACGCCTCCTTTTTACTGTTTTCTCACAGCTTGGATTGCTGCTGATGGACGGCCTTATATGGGCAGGCAGCCAGCTACGTGGGAGGTGTGGTGATGAGGGATGCAACTCCGCCTCACACGGCGACCGAGCTGCAGGCTATGGCCGTATATATGTACGTAAGTAGGATTCAGTTATGACCGTTACGCGTAGAATTTCGAAATGAAACCTGCCCAACTTTTGTAAGTAAGCTGGAAGGAATGAGTCTGCCAAATTTCAGCCTTCTACCTACACGGGAAGTTGGAGAATTAGTGATGAGTGAGTCAGTCAGTCAGTCTGTCAGTGAGGGCTTTGCCTTTTATTAGTATAGATGAGTGTCCATCTTCAAAATGTGATGCAGATGATGATGCACTTCATCCCACACAAGGAGACACTAGAGTCGCACCTCAAGTGGTTTGTATCACAGCACCTGACGTTTTTACTTTTCTTTTTTGTGAGTTCATTTGTATTTTATTCACTGTAGTGAAGGAGTTCCTAACTGGTACACTGGGGACCAAATATTCTCCTGTGTTGTATTTTGAGTGAGATTCGCTTGCTGTATTTTTAAGAACTTGTAATACTGCATAGATTACTACAGCAAGAAATCCTCACTGGCTTCACATGATTATATATGCTGTGTATACAGGTGCCGGTCATAAAATTAGAATATCATGACAAAGTTGATTTATTTCAGTAATTCCATTCAAAAAGTGAAACTTGTATATTAGATTCATTCATTACACACAGACTGATGTATTTCAAATGTTTATTTCTTTTAATTTTGATGATTATAACTGACAACTAATGAAAGTCCCAAATTCAGTATCTCGGAAAATTTGAATATTGTGAAAAGGTTCAATATTGAAGACACCTGGTGCCACACTCTAATCAGCTAATTAACTCAAAAGCCTTTAAATGGTCTCTCAGTCTGGTTCTGTAGGCTACACAATCATGGGGAAGACTGCTGACTTGACAGTTGTCCAAAAGACGACCATTGACACCTTGCACAAGGAGGGCAAGACACAAAAGGTCATTGCTAAAGAGGCTGGCTGTTCACAGAGCTCTGTGTCCAAGCACATTAATAGAGAGGCGAAGGGAAGGACAAGATGTGGTAGAAAAAAAGTGTACAAGCAATAGGGATAACCGCACCCTGGAGAGGATTGTGAAACAAATCTGTGGGGGAGATTCACAAAGAGTGGACTGCAGCTGGAGTCAGTGTTTCTAGAACCTCCACACACAGACATATGCAAGACATGAGTTTGGTTCAGCTGTCACATTCCTTGTGTCAAGCCACTCTTGAACAAGAGACAGCGTCAGAAGCATCTCGACTGGGCTAAAGACAAAACTGCTGCTGAGTGGTCCAAAGTTATGTTCTCTGATGAAAGTAAATTTTGCATTTCCTTTGGAAATCAAGGTCCCAGAGTCTGCAGGAAGAGGAGAGGCACAGAATCCACGTTGCTTGAGGTCCAGTGTAAAGTTTCCACAGTCAGTGATGGTTTGGGGTGCCATGTCATCTGCTGGTGTTGGTCCATTGTGTTTTCTGAGGTCCAAGGTCAACGCAGCCATCTACCAGGAAGTTTTAGAGCACTTCATGCTTCCTGCTGCTGACGAACTTTATGGAGATGCAGATTTCATTTTCCAACAGGACCTGGCACCTGCACAAAGTGCCAAAACTACCAGTACCTGGTTTAAGGACCATGGTATCCCTCTTCTTGATTGGCCAGCAAACTCGCCTAACCTTAACCCCATAGAAAATCTATGGTGTATTGTGAAGAGGAAGATGCAATACGCCACACCCAACAATTCAGAAGAGCTGAAGGCCACTATCAGATCAACATGGGCTCTCATAACACCTGAGCAGTGCCACAGACTGATGAACTCCATGCCACGCCGCATTGCTGCGGTAATCCAGACCAACTAAATATTGAGTGCTGTACATGCTCATACTTTATGTACATACCTTTCAGTTGGCCAACATTTCTAAAAATCCTTTTTTTGCATTGGTCTTAATTGATATTCTAATTTTCCGAGATACTGAATTTGGGACTTTCATTAGTTGTCAGTTATAATCCTCAAAATTAAAAGAAATAAACATTTGAAGTACATCAGTCTGTGTGTAATGAATGAATCTAATATACAAGTTTCACATTTCGAATGGAATTACTGAAATATATCAACTTTGTCACGATATTCTAATTTTATGACCGGCGCCTGTATATAGAAATCGCGAGAATGACGCTATACCAGCACTTAACCCAACACAGACAGACATAGGAGGCACACTGAAAGCACAAATGGTTTTATTTTCTTCACTGTGTGGAAAACGCCTTCCTCATTTCCCACAGGCACACAATCCCAGTACACAACACAATACTCTTCCTTCTCTATTTTCTTTCTCCTCCACTCCTCCCAAACACCACCTCCCCCAGCAGTGGCTGCTGGCTCCTTGTACAAGGCAACCGGAAGTGCTGCTCTCCAGGACTCGGCAGCAGCTGCAGCACCCCATGGCGGCAGCCCCGGATCCCAACAGAGCTGCAGAGAACTCCATCTCCCACAAAGCCCTGCGGGAGTCCGAGGCACCACTGCTACCCATGTGGGCTGCCATCTAGCACCCTGGGGGAGGAACTGTTCTGGCCACACTTGCTCCCCCAGTCCTCTCAGTGAAGAGGTGTCCCAGCTAGACAAGGACCCTACCCATCTGCGACAATACATACACACACACATTTTTATTATATATAGATCAGGGGTCCCCAACTCCAGTCCTGGAGAGCCCCAGTGGTAGCAGGTTTACATTCTAACCTTTTTCTTAATTAGTGACCTGTTTTTGCTCCTAAATAAAGTCTTGAATTAATTTTAATTGACTTGCTCTGTAAGACACAGCCCTAATATTTTTTTTTCTTAACAGCCAAATGATAATGACATACAAAATGAGCCAAAACACGACCAGCAAACTGTGTCCATCATACAATATCTGAAAAGAAAGGTGAAGGTTCCAGGAATGCTGATCTACTCAGGTCCCCAAAACACTTTAATAATGCTCTTTAAAAAAAAAAAAAAAAAAAATTTGCTATTGCACAATGAGAGCAGCAACAAGCCAAGGAATTTAAGAACGAGTTTAATTAACAACAAGAACCAGAGCCTAATTAAGCATCTGGTTGGAGTGAAATTGGAGGTTCAGGCCCTGACTTATTTGGTCTTCTGTCGGCTCCCTCACTTCACATTTCCTTTCTATTTGGGTGCCATTTATGGAAAGAAATTAAGTGGTGGCTCTGAGGCTAAGGATCTGCGCTGCTATCCCAAAGGTCACTGGTTCAAATCCCTGTCACTGCCAAAAGAGATCCTACTCTGTTGGGCCCTTGAGCAAGACCCTTAACCTTCAATTGCTCCAGGGGCACTGTACAATGGCTGACTGTGCGCTCAGACCCCAAGGGGTCCGCGAAAACTAACAAATTCTTAATACGAGAAATTGTATAAGGCAAAATAAAGAACAAAGAGGCACGATGAACAAATGTAGGGGAACAAATTGTAAAAAAAAAAAAAAAACAATTAAAATTAAATCAAAAGAAGTTAATTAGGAGCAAAATCAGGTCAGTAATTAAGAAAATGTTAGAATGAAAACCTGCAGTCACTGGGGGCCCTCCAGGACCAGAGATGGGGACCCCTGATATAGATAAATATATTTGATGTACTATATAAATAAAACACACAAGTTTTTAAGACAAGGGAATGCTGACCATACATTAGCACCGTTGGGCCTTAATACAGCACTGAGCAAGCAGTTTCCATTTATGTGCACACTTCGTAATCCCATCCAGTGGTCTTCAGGGCTAACGGCCTCGGGGCTCTTCATAGATTTAGGCACATCAGGTTTGCACGTCTGGAGCAGGAATGGACTCGGAGGTTAAATTAAAGTGGAAGGTCAGCAGCCACACAAGGCACACACAACACCCCACCTGTGGTTTACTTGGGTGCTGTTAAACATTTTGAACAAGTACACTTGGCACATACGCACTGAAGAGTGCAGATCATTAAAGTCAGACGTGAAAGTGCATGCTCTAGTGTGCCACATCTTCAGTTCTGTGTTTGGATCTTGGATGTCATGTAAGCAGGTCCTCACTTTGAGGGTTTAAGTAACTGCCAGTCAGTAAAGGCCACCAAAACACAACCCACAAAGTTAAGCACAAGTTGCACTGCCACCGTATACCTTATGTGCGATGTATCCAGAGGCGAGTCAAAACTAGGTGGAGATTTTTTATAAAATCACCGACTGCTCCTCAAACACACTGTGCCTGAACAGGAGGAAGAGCAGCTATTATCTACCTTTACTCTCAAAAGAGAGAGAAAAAAAACCAAATACAGCGGTCCTAGTTTGTGTTTTAAAATTTACAGAGCTGTTACAAAAGTACAAGGAGCTCGTACCTGTAAATAATCTCTTCTGCTCCACTGCAAAAAGTTTAATGCACAGCACAGAGGAATAAGACACTGGCAGCTGAGTGCAGGATTATAAAACGATAAAAATGAGCTCCAGTTATTGATTTTTTTCCCTGCTACATAAAATGTGGGATTTACGTGTGGTACATGGAACAATACCTCCACCTTGTGGCCATTACAGGGAAAACCTCCTTTGAGCACAGATCCCCTGCCATCAATTCTCAAGAACAAAATGGACAGTAAAACATAGCAAGTTTGCTTTAAGGCAAAGGAATCTTCAGCATTTTCATTTTTTCCATTTTTTTTCTAAGTGTTATATTTAAATTTTACAATAACTACTGCACACAGAACTGAAGAGGACAGAAAAGATGACCTTGATGTCCATGTCAAGCAAACCCTTTGAAAGATGACTTTTCTTCTATCTAAAAAAATCCTTTTTCTTAAGCCACCCAAATATAGACATGGAGGGCCGGTGATCATGACATAGTAAATAACCCTGGGGGAGATGCCTGCCAACTGAAGCTGACAAGTCTGCTCTTCGATGTGTAAGACCAATTCACATTTATCACAATTGCATGCAGGGAGATTCTGCCCTGCATAACCCACGTCAAGGACATGACCAGTAAGAGCCTATGCTGCCATCACTGGGCACTAACCTGCACATGTGGGTGAATCTTCACAAGTAACTTAGGCTCCACGTGTCCTTCTGGAGGATGTACCCTAAACACAGAGCTTTCCAGTGAGGCCTAACCATACATTGGCACATCAGGAATCAAGATGGCGACTAGGGGACGGGTTAGCCATACACAGCATAGCTCACGTCAATGCCACCACATTGATTCTTGGCAGTTGGAGTTCTTCCACGAGCTCAGTACTAGACATGATGTCACTGCTCCGCTCTCTTCTAACGAGTTATAAGAAAACATCTGCACTGCTTCGCGCCATTAGTTTGAAAAAGCAGCCACATGAGACAGTACTTTTCACTATAAAGAGATAGAAATTGTGGCTGTTTCTCTTTGAACTGTCTCAGTGAATCATTCGTACGGCAAACAACTTGGCGTGTGAAACTTCTTAAATGCGTCCTTAAAGAAACTGTAGGCAGTCTGCACTAGACCAGCCAACGCAAAGGAAACCCCTCATGTCCCCAGGCCCCCCAAAGTGTCAATAAAACCAAAGGGCACCTTGACTGTAGTCCAGAAAATCAAATTCATATATCTGAGACCAGAATAAAATTACCACACTGGATATCTACAGTACCGCTTGCTCTAATTGAGAAGTTAGTCTGGGGAAAGAAAAAAGAAAAAGCAAAAAAACACACACAGAATTGACAAAGGCCCTTTAGTCAACTGTATTGTCCTTAAAAAGATTACTGGACTTTGGCGCACCTCCTACAAACCCCAGTACAGAGAGCACAGTTTGATCACACATGTAGGAAAACGAAGGGCAGACATTGTAAAAGACGGCCAGAGGCTCAACCTGTCGGGTCGCCCTGGATACGCAAGGATGGGGGAAGGCAGCTCTTTTAGGGTATTGCCACCCCAAGACACAAGGGTGCAGCTCCCCAGTTTACAGCGGTGCCCCGGATTCCCACAGAGCATCCTGGGTCTTTGAGTTCTGCATCTCAGCCCTGTTGTGTGCTGTAAATAAACAGGAGGCAAAGTTTTTGCCCAACCCAGAAGTGATGGAGGGACACATGAGCGAAGCCCAGAAGTACTTCAGGGTTGGCCAATTTAAAAGGACTCGACAGACCTCACAGAAGTGAGCCAGAGTCGGGTGGAAGGGGACAACACTTGCTGGGAGGTGTGGAAGAGAAAAAAAAAAATCATCATAAAATCAGACCCCCGACTTATACGCCCATTCAAAAATGCAACACTTAAATTTTTTTACATCTTCTTGCCTCCTCCAATCTCACTTCAATTTCTTGCAGCAGCAGTGTTACCAATTCCTTTCGCCAATTCAGTGAAGTTTAAATTTAAAACCAGCTTCATATTTTTTTCTGATTGAACACTCCATTGTAGATAAAGAATGCTCCTATGAAAGGTGTAGGAGGGTGCGAGATACAAAAAACAGTGCAAACGTTGCTTCGGAATAGTTTGGGTATCACCGTGAGGTCATGTAGGCACAACAGCGAGAAAGAGAGAGAGATTGGGAAGACGCGCCAATACAGTGCATTGCCGCACCCACATAGGGGAAGTAAAAAAAAGGCTGCGTGCTCCATTGTTACTCTTTCAGGTGAGTGCTAGCATATCGTAATCTCTTGGACCAATAGCGTGAGTTTTCAACCTTCTACTTATACGACTGACATTATGAAATACAAGACATGATACTGTAAAAATCAAGTCCCCGATTTATACAAGGAACAACGTATCTGCAAGTATACAGTAATTGTGTCTCAAATGTTGAATAATAGTAATAAATATTGTAAAAAAAAAAAAAAAAAAGTCAGTTAAGAGCCACAAGATGACAGAATTGCAAAAAAGTCGGCTGCTAGGACAACAATTGTGCCCGGCCATTTGTAAATAAATCTCCATTTTCACTTTTTATACAATAAGGTGTCAAGTTCAATTGGTTATTTCAAGCAGCGACGACACATTCTGCGGTAACAGTTCTACTCAGCAGTCGTGGTGCCGTGCAGCATCTTCATTAGCACAGGCAAGTAAGAATTTCACTGGACGCTGTACATAGGGCAATAATAAAGGGTCTTATAAAACCCTAGAGATTTTAATGATCGGACTACACTTCTAATTATTATTATTAGTTCACAATACAACTGCTCACCATTTCTCCGAGTGAAGCTGAAACCATGTGTATAACCGGGTTCAGGTATGGAGGAGTAAAAGTACTCAAGGCAGACTTGAAATACTCATAGGTGACAAAAAATGCAGAAGCTGTAAAGAGAGAAGAGAAAAAAAAAAAAATCAGTTTATTAGTATTAGCCAGAACCATCTGTAACTTTAATGAGGAACACTGAGTTACCATCTGAATTAGGATGTACTGCACAAACAGATGACAAGCCAAAAACAAAAATAGATGCTGAATGAATACATGCAGTCTCATGATGATGATGATGATGATGAGGCTACAGGTGCCAACACACACACACACACCTGTTTCAGCTGTAAGCATTGCTGTGTTTGATCTTCTGGATGACCTGCACTGAGCCAACAGCTAATGAGTAACTTTAAACACATGATGAACAAGGACTTGCTGCGCACATTTAGAACACCTTGAAATGTCTGCTCACACGTACAAAAGCACTTGAATCTAAACAACATGCGGTGCCTTCACAAACAACCTGGATCATTTCCAATTTTACACATTATGGTTCAGCCAGCCATGTGATAAAATAATTGAAATTAAAATGTTTTCCTCAAACACTCAATACCCCAGAATGACAAAACCTGAACAGGATTTTTGAAACATCTGTTAATGTATTAAAAATATAAACTGAACTCACTCCAAGCCTTTGCTTTTAGCTCTGGTGGGTCCCATTCTACTGACCATTGAGGAGATGTTTCTACACCTTGCCTAGAGACCACCTGTGGTCATTACATTCATCCAGACTGAGGAGGAAAGGCACACAGCGGTTTTTAAAAGGCCCACAGTTGACACTGAGCCATGAGCTTCAAGGAGTTGCATGCAGAGCTTACAGACAGACACCATTGTGTCAAGGCACAGATCTGAGAAAAGCCACCAAAACATTCTGCAGCAAAGGTGGCTCCAAAGAGCACAGTGGCTTCCATAATTCTAATGCCAGAAGTGATCCCACTCTGTTGGGCCCTTGAGAAAGGCCCTTAAGCTCAAAATTGCTTCAGGGTGCCATAGATGGGCTGACACTGCACTCTGAACCGACCCACCCCAAAAAAATGGTCATGCAAAAAAGACAATTTCCTTTCAGGGATTGATAAAGCATATGAAATACAAATGAGCACAGTGGCCACTATAATTCTTAAACTGAAAGAGTTTGGCCACTTGACCAAACTAAACTGTGGGAGTAGGACCGAGGCTAAAGAGGTGACCAATTACCCGATTGTCAACCTGCTTCCACTCCGGTGAACCTGTATGGAGATGGTAGAAACTTCAAGGAGGACAACCATCACAGCAACACTCCTCAAATCTGGGCTTTACAACAGGGTGGTGAGATGACACATGAAGGTCAACTTGCAGTTATCAGAGAGGCACCTAAAGGACGCTCAGGCTGTGAGAAACAAGAGTCTGATCCGATGAAACCATGAATAAAAAAAAAAAAATTGGACGTCAATTCTAAACATCATGTGTGGAGGAAACTGGGTACCACTCATCACCTGTACAATGTCATGCAACTGGGAAGTATGGTGGTGGCAACATCATGCTGCGGTGCAACTGAACCATCTTTAATGAAAAAAAAATACATATGGTCAGGGCACTCTGGACCTCAGACTGGGACAAAGGTCCACAATACAAAGACAACATGGGGTGGCTTCAGGACAATGCTCAAAATGTCCTTGAGTGGCCAAGCTACGCTCCAGGCTTAAACGCAATTGGACATCTCTGGAGAGACCTGAACACAGCCATAGCCACAGAGGGTCTCCAACCAGCCTGACACAGCATGAGGGGATCTGCGTGAAAAGCTTGTCATGTCACAGCCATGAAGACTGCAGGCTGGAACAGCTTCCACAACTAAGTGCAGAGAGAAGGGTCTTAAAACTTTCTTCAGTGCAGTGTTTTGAGTTTTGTTTTTTTAATAAATTTGAAGAAAGATCCCATTTTCATTTTGCCACTCTGGATGTTGCTTGATCAGGTTAAAAAAAATTTGGTAAGAAGGCTGCAATATTTTATAAAAAAAAAAAAAAAAAAAGGTAAATCGTGAAGGGGTCTCAATACTTTCAGAGGGCTCGGTTTTTGATTTGCATTAATCACAGCTTTTCTGCGTTCCAAAATACAAAAAGCTTTAGCTTTTGCTAAAATACATACATACAGTACATACATTATATATACATAAAAACCAAATACTGTAAGCACCTACTCGCACATCTTACCAGAGGGAAAAGACCCAACAGCAACTGAAGGAACGCCAGCATAGATTCCTCGGAAACCAGAAGCTTTGAAAAATCCTTGAGGGCTCTGCAGTCTTGTCTTAATGGTGTCTAGTGGGTACAGCACGAGATCAACACACATGCCCGCAATGCCACCTGCCTAAAACAGAGACAGATGGATTTGTAAATGGTGGCTGGTACAGCAGGCATTTTTGCACACATTTCACTGCAGTCCATTCATTACTGGAAGGTGGAAAGATCGATAGTGGCAGAAAGTGGCGATTAATTAGGAAAAGGACTGGAAAGAAAACCTGCAGATTTTCAGGAATGGAGTTTGAGGTGCCAGGGCTGAAGGGAGGAATTACTGGAACTGGATGTATGGATAACACTATGTTGCTTCATACAGGGGCTTAATACAAAATTAATCTCATTACATCAGGGGTGATCAATGTTGGTGGTCCTGGAGGGCTGCTGGTTTTTTGTTTCAAACCAGTTGCTTAATTACAAACCAGACCTCACTAATAAGACATCTTATTTCATTTCACGGCTAGTTAGTGTTTTAACTCTGCCACGTCAGAATTTGTATAATCGCAGATTTTTCTCCTTTCTGAGGATGTCATCCAAATGATTTGAAGCCTGAAGTGGAGGAGTCAATTCAGTTCCTCGCTTGTTTCTCTTTAGTTTCCTTCAGAGTATTTTATTAAACCAAACAGTACACAACACACACCCACACAGATGTAAATGGAAACAAGACAGAGAACTGCTGGTTACTTTGTTATTTGCATCTTATTGCCAACAAGGAACAATTAAGAACAGTGAATGCTGCGGTTTAAAAAAATCAGCAAATAAGGAATCAAAAACTTGACAAGTGAGACAACTAAAATGAAGTGATAAGTGCTTTATCAGGAATAACGGACTTCTCATAAAGCGATTGGGTTGGAACACAAACGTTTAGTCACTGCAGCCCTCCAGTGCGGACAGCGCTATGTCAAACTGCAACCACCTCCTCAAACAAACTAGAATGACTAAAAAGAAAGACAATGTCAACCTGGCTAAAGACAAAGCATACAACTACAGTCTCAGTAAGGCACCACAAAGGCATACTGCTGATGATATTAAGGCTCACCCCCAAATCATCTGAGAAGCTCTGCAAGTGACCTGACCTTCTGTCAGTTATAGTCTGAGGTGGACAGAGTGAAGAAAGAAAAAAAAAGAAGGAGTTGGGGACGATCCTTGTGGAGTTCCAGTATTGCTGACATTCATATTAGAAACAGAGTCCTTGAGCCTCAAACACTGTGGTAAGGCTGACAAATGTCCATTATCCAGGACACCAAAGGCTCGGCCACCACCACATCCCTAATAGTGCTGAACCAGCACTAAAACGTGAACTTTAGTATCAATACCAGCTTTGACATCAATACCAGTACCACATAATGGTTAACACCAAACGTACCTACTCACTGGTACACCACACAACCTTAACCCATGGCTGGATGGTGCTGAAGGCAACAGAGAAATCAAAAAAAAAATTCCAAATGAGAAGGCCATTCAGTCTAACCAGCAAGTTTGTTTAGCCCAGTGGTTCTCAAGTTCATTCCTGGGCTGCATGTTTGGACCCCAACACATTTCTTCACTTGATTCTACTCCTATCTCAAAGCAAACCAATGCTTTCCACTTGGTATGTGTTTTGCATCCATTCAGTAAGTACAAAGTGGTGATTTTATATTTTTTACTGAATGAAACAGGAATTTAAATAATTTAATTATTTTTGCCTTTAAATATAGGTTTTTAAATTTCTGGTTATTTATATCAGTGTTCTTAAAATTTTCTCATGACCCTACTCTTCCCTTCTTGTTTCCGAGATGCTTTTCATAATGACTGTCAGATGGGAGCCCCCCCCCAGACAGTCACAGCTGCTGCTTAACCCTCAACTACTCACGCTGGTGTATTTTGTGATTTTTGTCCAACATCCTTTTACTTGAGCCTACTGGCAGCATCCGCCATCTCTCTTCAGCTTGCTTTACTACATGTCCAGTGTCGCAGTGGTTTCCTTCCAACGTGCCCCCAGCCGGTTTTATGAGTGGATGCACAGTCACAAGTTCCATATGGTGCACTTGGTACTTGCGTATGTATGACAACAATGAGATATGCTTTTTGCAGTGACTTTGTCTGCAAAGAACATTCAACAACTGAAGATTTCAGCTGTCATCCATGTGCAAATCCTGCGGTGGATGAAAGTGTGACCAGTGACAAATGAGCACTGGAGAAGTGGATCGGGTTTATTTTCAGATAGTCCTAGACTGTGTCATACTATTCAGTAATATGGAATTAAATTACATTAAAACCATGTACAATTTACAATTATTGCAATATTTTATATTACAACCTCTCAGTGTACATATAGCCATTTTAACACTGGTGCATAAAATATACCATGCGAGTACTTGTGAGATGAGATAAGCCACAGCCTCCCATCACAAGATAATGCACAGACTTTACACAACTCATTCCCATTAAATATAACAGTGAGCCACCAGTGGCGGTGACCCTTAGTTTAAGAAACTGACTTAGACGAGTATTCACTAATTAGCACACAACTGGGTGACACTGCGGTGGCGGCTCCTGTCACCGTCATCTGTGCTTGTGTCTGGTCTGCTCATCATTAAATGCCTGCAATCAGGTACAACTAAGAAAGAAAACTCCACAGAAAAAAAGCATTTAAAAATAAAACACTGCAAACATTCAAAGATGCAGAAAAAACATATTTCTTGACACTGCTGCACTTTTTGAAAAGCTAAATAAAAAGGAACAAACGTGTGAGCCAATTAAACAATGACATCAGTTAATGGTAACAATGGCTGGCGTTTTAATAAACTGGTTAGAACAAAAACCTGCAGCCAGAGGGGGGGGGGCACCACGACTGAACCCGTGACCCATTGGGTTGCTTCAAGCTAAACTGTCCTGATCTCTCACCTGATCCTTCGCTTTTTGCTGCAGCTCCACAGTCTCGATAGTTTGTTCCACATTCGCACAACTGTGTGGGAGTCATTCTTTTGGAGCAGATAGATAATTGCATTATCCGCTCCTATCCTTGTTTGATAATAAAAACTTCTAGATAACCAGTAAAACAAGTACAAGGCTAATTAGTCAAAGAACCAGCACCATCTCCACAGTGGGGTGGGGGTTTGGGGAGGGGTTGATAGTCGGGGAGCCAACTGGAAAGGCGAGTTACAGAAATGGGCGGACAGGTAATACAATCCCTCGAAGAGCTGGCGGAATTCACCGAGGTGTACCTAACCTCCTTTCAATAAATGATATGAAACTTAATGCCCAGACCAACCAAAAACGACACTGCGAAGGTCAAGTTGTACTAGGGTGGTCGACACGTGTCTAATGCCCTAACGTACCCCCCACCCGAAAAATTAGCTCAATTTTGTTGCCCGTTTTGCAAACTAGCGCCGACCTCGCCTTTCTCCCAAAATGTCAACCACAAATTCTGACAGCACAATAAAGAAGTAGGCAGGAGAGCCGTGCCAAGTGTAACCGCGGGCGCTGCAATGGCCGTGGGGCACAAAGGGGCTCCTAGCGAAGTTCAGCAGCGCTCGTCCCGGTGGCCTCTAATGGTACCACTGCAGACGGCCAGTTCAGGGCCAGTCCAGTAGCCCAGCTGTCCCAATCATTACTTACGAGATGCCATCAGAACAGCCCGCGGCGGAGCTCGGCGTACAGCAGAACGCTACCCACTTCGGACTGCATTGATTAATACTAAAACTTGAATTCTTAAATGTCTGACCGTTTAGCTCAGCATTACTTTTCTGTCAAACCACCTGCCGTGTGACGGACACCTGGCTACTCAGCGTGCGCGCACTGTTATCTAGAAGTTCATTAATCTCAAAACATTTAAAAAAAACAAACTCCAAAGTATGCCACTTAACACACATATTTGCACTGCATAAACCCTGCATTCAATATGTAAACGTGCTTACCACAAGCGAAGCCGTAAAATCTCTTCTGTGCATTTTCGCTGACTGCAGCGTTCACTTTGCATGAGCAGCCGTCGTCCTCATCACCTGCCGAAAGTTCACTAATCACGCTCGTTTAGCGCGCAGCCATGCTTCTGTGAGTTCCAAAGGTACTTCCGGTTTGGTGTCAGGCGTCGTGCATTCTGGGAAATGTAGTTTTTAGAGCCCGTCTGCGCCTGTGTTGGATTGTGAAGTGCGGAGTCTCCTTTCCTTTAAAGCAATATAGTACTTCCTCCCAAAAGCGAGATTGTTTAAAATGCTACTTATCCTTGTAGTTTGTTGTGGTAGCCGACAAATTTTACTCTTGTGTCCAACGATAAAGTCAATGGGGAAAAAAGAAGAAACAAAACATGCAACTCATGTCGCATACTGTCAGAACGCTAAAAACTGCATTTTTTGGCAGAGTAATAGTTACTTCCTGAATTCTCCTTTTTGAATGTCAACAGTAATGATGTTCTTCCAACAATGCTGTCCGTTTGAATTGAAGACAAGCCCATTGATCAATACGGCAGGTGGAGCGGGAGATTCGCTTCACACGCACAGCATTGTGGGATTTGCGTGTCGAGTACAGTATTGGTTTATGGCGAACTCCGCCTTCATATATTTCATATTTTGGCAAAAAATTTACACGTTTTCATCATATGAATAGATATCGGACACCTGGGTAATGCGACACGAGTTATTTGGGAATCGTTTCTTTTTCTCCATGGATGGTTTTTGCTCATCGTTTGCTGTCGTCAGAGTTTGGACACGGGAGTTTCCCGCTCAATGATGAGCGCTGTAAGGAGATTAAATATTCTTATCGGCCACCTCTACAAACTACACGGGGTAAGTAATATTTGAAGAAGTATCGTTTTGGGGTGAAGTATTACTGTAAACAACGGCCAAAAACAAAAGTAAAGTGAGCTGAGTAGTAATAAAAACAACAAAGTCGGGGCCGCCAACTCCAAACCGCTTCTTAATTCGACTCTTGGTGTTAATCAGACCCGTCGCTCTCGTTCTGCCACAGCAGGCGTTTCTCAAAGCTGTTCACTTTTTTAAAATTGTGTTGTGGACCCGAGCAGAACAACATCGCTGAGAACGTCGGCTCTCCTTCTTTTCAGATCTTGTATGATGGTCACAGCCGGTCATCTGTTGGCTCCGTTTGCGTCGCTTTATTGTTTGGCTGCTAGTTAAGGAAACATTTAGCAGCCAAGAAGTCTTAAATTGCAGGTCAGTAACAATGAAGGCGGCAAAAAAGTGGGCCAGTAATTAAGAAAAGAGTGAGAGTGGAAACCTGCAGCCCCTGGCATGGCGCGTCTTCCGTCAAAGCCTTTTTAAATGTCTTGAAATGGGTGACAGGTGTGTCGTTCACAATGCAGTGATGTTACACAGTCAGGTCGACCTCCTTTGTGCGGCGCTTTGTGTAAAAGCATCGGCTAAGCCGTTATATGTAAATGCAGTAAAACGTCAAACCAGTTACATTTGTAATACCAGGAGTGCCCGCCCTTGTATTATTAGCATTGTCTCAACAGTAGATACTATTAAAAAAAATAAAAAAAGCAACAAGTAGAGTAAGACAGCATTTTAGAAGGAAATGTCTTCATATCCATATTTAAAAAAAGCCTGAATAAGGGTAAGCCGCCCTGATTTTAGGGACTTAAGACATAAGAAATGTCACCAGATTTACTTCATGAGGCAGACGGGAAGAGTTGTGTCACACATTTGAAATATTCACATGTGAGCTTCAGGTTCAGAGCTTGAGGTCAAAATGTTCTCACTTGTAATACAAATTGGTCGTTTGTCACCCTCTGATAGCAGTCCATGGCGGGCTAATAAAGGATCAAAAAATCACATCATATTCATCATCACTGGCCTTGAAATACTCTAAAGCGGCATCCTGCGGGCTTTCGCGTTTTGATCCTCCTAAGACTGGCACTTCGAGGGCAACAACCACCGGTAAAGAATCAAATATCAAAAACACACGGCATCCTAAAAAGATGTAGACCTACTTTGAATAAATTGATCTATTTATTAATTTAAAATTTGAGTAATTTATTAAAATCAGATAACATTCTATAGTCAAGTCAAGTCAAGTTTAACAAAACTAGGTTTGAAACAAATTGATCCCCACCCATGAAAAAAAGAGCCTGGCCAGCAGAATAAAACTTTAATAGCAGTAAAAATATGTAAGTAAATAAATAGAATTAAAAAAAGAGAGGACAGAATCTGCTTCCTCAATTTAAATGTTTATTGTAAAATGTTGTTGATTTGATCCTGCAAGGTTTTGAAAAAGTTTTGCACAAATCCTCTAAGTGAGAATTAGATTTTTTCCAATTTTAGACAATATTTGACACTAGACAGTAACGGCGCCCTGCCCGATAACGTGCAGTCCATACACTCGACTTGACCATACTCCATTGACCATATATGGGTACAATGATTTAAGGTATGAAGAGGTAGGGGAAGTGACAGTGAAGGTGGGAGGGATGAGAACGGCGCACGGCCGCCCTGCTGGGTGCTGCTGAGAGTTGATTCTACAATAGAATAAAATAAAAAGAGTAATAACTCCAAATTATTATATTATTATAAATGTGTAGTGCAGAGTTTCAGCCTGGTATATGTGTACCAAATTTCAGGCTACAGCTTATTTGATTTTTGAGGTTGACCTTTGACCTTGATGGTCAATCCTCACCCCGAAAGCGGATAATAGACATCACATACGTAGTATATATTGTACCAAATTTCAGGTTAGTAGGTCAAAAGATTACTTGAAATCCTGGACAGACAAACAGACAGCCACGGTAGCATATTAATTATATAAGAAGATCAGTTGCCCGCTGACTTAATGGAGGTGAGTTAGGATTCTTCCAGTTGAGTGAGACAAGTCAACATGCCTTCTGCACTTTAAGCCCCTCTGTGAGCCCACCAAACATAGCTGTTAGTGGGTTAGGAGGGTTTGGGACACCAAGGCTGTCGGAAAGGCATTTAAAGATTTTGGTCCAAAATTATGTTAATTTGGTGCAGGCCCGAACCTTTAAATGAATTTTAATAAAGACATTTATTAAGATGCATACATGTAAGTTTCATAATACAGATTAAAGAAGACCAAAGTAGAATTCTTTTGAGTTGTCAGAAGCGTTGGACCTGCTGGCAGTTCTGGTGCAGTCGGCGCTGGCAATGTGGACCAGCGGATTTGCAGTCATTTCATTTGGGATTTGGGCGTCTTCTCTTTTAATTCATGGATTGGATTCTACATTTGAATTGCAATACTTAGATGTGTCTGAATAGCCATTGCTAGTTCTAATCATTCAAAGTGTGCATACACTTTTAGGACACCACGTATTATCATGTTCGTGATCCTTGAAGTAGCATGAAGGTGACGCTCCACGCATTTTTGGCCCCTCGTATTCTACTGGGGTCAGTTGATGCACAGCTTCAGTAGGGTCTAATTCTTATGTGAACAATAGCATTGAATTATTACACAATCTGAAGATAGTTTTACAGACTCGTGTTAGTTGGTGGGCTTATCAGTTAATGTTGCTGCCTCACAACTCCTGAGTCCGTGGTTTGAACCCGTGCGCTGGTCTTCTTCATTTGTCGAGTTTGGTGGTCCCCAGTGTCCGACTCGCTGCCTCATTAGACGCACAGGTAGACACTTTTTATTCTGAGTGTTGATCCCTTTTTATTTTGTCTGAAGAAAGTTTTGTCTCACAGCCAGTGTTCTCTGCCAGGCTTATGTTTCTAGTCCTTTTCTTTGCTTTTTTGTTCATTTTTTAGTTTGATGTTAATATTGATGGGTTAATTTATCATTAAGTCAATATGTTTAATGTGTTACTGTTTTTGTTCTATTTAACATTATTTAGGTAGAGTTTCTCTAAATGTCTTTCTGTTCCCTGTGTTTTGTGTGCAGTTTCCAAAGAGGGCGGGGCCACCTCTTACATCACTGCTGACATGTAAAGGCTTATGGGAAGTGCAGTTCCTCTCAGTTCATTTGTCTGCGCTGGCTGTTGGTGAGTTCTCTTTTTGATTATTGCATTTTGCTGATTTATTGGATTTTGACCCCTTTGCTCTGTGTTTTTTTTCTTTAACCTTTGTCTTTATGTATCTGTGGCTTGTTTACCACCAGATTGCTTATTTTTTAAAAGACAACTTTTATGTGCCTCTTAGGGTTTTTTTGTGCTATTGAGAATTTTTGTAAAGTCCTTTACTTTGTAAAGATTCTTCATGGTGGTTGATGGTGGCCCTTTTCTCATGTGGAGCTCTTTGTAGCAGTTTTGAGGACTTTAAAAATGTATTGCCTAGTTACCCATTTTGAGGGTCAGGTGCTTTGGAGGCCTCATTTGGGGGTTTTGTTTGGAGGGCATCCTCGGATCACAACAAGGAAATCCTCCTAATGTTTTGTGTGAATTCTGCCCTTAACAAGCTGTTCCCAGCAGTGTCCCTGTGTTCCAGCTGGGATCAGCTGTGGTTAAACACTTCCAGGTTTTGCTCTCTGTTTGCCTGAGTTAAGGATCAGATCATTCAGTCATTCCTTTAGATTGCTCTCCATGATTCTTAATTACGGAGCCACTGTTCTCTGGACATTCTCTAGTGCTGCTTTGTCTTTATTTGTAATCTGGAGACTAAAATGGCACATGATAGTCCAGGTGGGGTGAGGCCTCAGTAGTGTGTTCTAAAGCTCAAACATAAGCTCCTTGGTCTTGGACTCCAAAAATTGAATGTGCGTTTGGACCTAACAGCTTCCTTAAGGCCTTCTGTCGGTCCTTCTCATAAGTTTGAAGTGTCAGACGTCCCATTGTTTATTCAAATCTCACATTTCTGTTTCCTACACCTAGTACTTCACACTTCTTCCCATTACATTTCACTTTCCACAAGTCTGTCAAAGCCTGTATTCTTGCCAGCTCCCTCTGTAATCACTTGGCTGATTCTCCCACATCTGCCATTCCACCTAGTTTGGGTATAAACATCAGACTTGACCAGCTTGTTATTTATGTCCTTCTCTGATGTTTCTGGGTATATTTATTCACACAGACATTTCTGTCTCATTTCTGTGCATTAATAAGAGCAGCAGCCCCGCCACTGACATCTGATGGGCACCACTTCTAACATCACCTCTTTCTGACAATGTTCCTCTCGCTTTGTTGTTGGTGTTTGAGCCAATGTTGCAGCCATCTAAACACTGCACCCCAAACTCCCACTTGTATTAATTTGATGCCCATTCTGACATGTGGGGATTATTCTGAAGCTAAAGATGGATATTTTATGTACCTCTCTTGTTGTCTGCTCACAGAGTTTCAGCATATTAATTCAAATACAGTTTCCTCATCAAAAGCCATGCTGACTATTCACTAAGGCACCTTCTCTGGACCATTGATCAAGTCCAGATTAAGACCCCCACAGGCCCCTGAGTAACTTAGTTCCTGAATGGAAAGTTAACAATGCAGGGAGGACGCTGGTTAGTTTAATGCTATGCGGTATTTCCTGACCTTGTGTCTGGCGATTGTTTCATCAGGTTTGGTTATTTCAGTGAGCAGAGACTCAGTCGTTTCATCATAGTGGGGAAATGGACTTATGAAAATACCCCTTGCCATCTTGGGCCTCTGGGCATGCACCCAAAACACCCTAATTGCAAATCTGCCCCTGCCCTTCATGTGATCCTTGATCTTTTCATTAATCATTCCTTCCATTAATTTACATGTGATGCCTGTTAAACGTATTGGCACACAGATACTTTGATCCAGAGCCAGTGCATTAAATAATGCCACCTGAGGCAAGGGATGGTTTTACAACCCATAATATATGTGTTGTAAAAAAGAACAGGCTCGACACGTGTAAAAAAGGTTTGGGGCAGCCACCCATATAATATTCCTGGCTGCAAATGGTTTTTTCAAACAAAACAGAGTTGTTGATAGTACAGAGTCCAAGATAGAACTGATGAGGGTTGGGAAAGATGGCGGCTTTAAGTGATCAGACCGGAAGTGATGTAGGGTAACCGGAAGTGGTGTTCTTCTGACATCAGCCTGTGTGCTGGAACCAGAAGTGTCATTCCTGACTCAGATAGGTTTTCCCACAGCTGGTCTGTAGAGATAACAGGAGAAGGTTTAGTGCAACCCGCCCTCCCCTGGCCTGGCGTGGAATTACCTTTACTTGATCCACACAACGTCCCCCTACTCACATGTGTGTGACAGTGTATATATACATATATATTGTAAAGAGAGACAGAACACAAAGAAGAACGTTTGGGGGATCCTCCCCGTATATTGTGAGGTTTGTAGAAAAAAAAATTGGGAGTGCTCTCCCCTCGACTTTCTCGTATACTCTCATATAGGGGATAGATATTTGAGGAGTAAATGGCAAGGCAATGGTTATATTTTTATGTAATGTACATTAAAGAACCATCCATAACAAAGTCAAAGTAATAATATATTGAACAATTTTTATAAAAGGAAAGTTAAATAAATCGGACTCTGCAGCTGCATGAATAAAGGGTAAAGTACCATTTCCGGTTAGCGGACATAGCCTAAACGTCGATAGAAATCTATGCTTTTTACCTAATACTTGTGAGTAGAATTTGGTTGACTGAAGTGAAAGCGTACTCAAGTGATAGTGTTTGCACACACACACACACACACACACACACACACAGACATCATTCCAGAAATGGTATTTTTGAACTCAGGGAGGTCTAAAACATCAAAGTTCATCAAAATCTCGAAATAGAATTTTTGGAGGATTCCAATACATTCCCTATATAAGGAAGTAAGATAAACGAGTTGTGTGGTACTCTGCTGAGTAGCCCTAAGAGACTGTCACCAAAACTGGACTGACTGTAGAGTAAGGCTGTCGGGGGGTGGGGGTTGGGAGGCGGGACATCGGGAAGGAAAGTGGTCATCAGATGGCGTGGTCTGGAGTTGGAGGAGGGAGGAGTTTAGGTCTTACTGCTCCTGTCGGGAGGGAAAAAGGGGCATTAGCACTCCTGATGACCCCCTGTATCTGTGTGTCAGCAGTAGATAGATAGATACTTTATTAATCCCAGGGGGAAATTCACATAATCCTGCAGCAGTATACTGATACAAAAAACAATATTAAATTAAATAGTAATAAAAATGCATGTAAAAACGGACAATAACTTTGAATAATGTTAGCGTTTATGGGTGGAATTAAAGAGTCTGATAGTGTGGGGGAGGAACGATCTCCTCAGTCTGTCACTGAAGCTACTCCTCTGTCTGGAGATGACACTGTTCAGTGCATGCAGTGAATTCTTCATGATTGACAGGAGTTTGCTTAGCGCCCGTTGCTCTGCCACGGATGTTAAACTGTCCAGCTTCATTCCTACAATAGAGCCTGCCTTCTTAACAAGTTTGTCCAGGCATGAGGCGTCCTTCATCTTTATGCTGCCTCCCCAGCACACCACTGCGTAGAAGAGGGCGCTCGCCACAACCGTCTGGTAGAACATCTGCAGCATCTTATTGCAGATGTTGAAGGACACCAACCTTCTAAGAAAGTATAGTCGGCTCTGACCTTTCTTACACAGAGCATCAGTATTGGCAGTTCAGTCCAGTTTATCATCCAGCTGCACTCCCAGGTATTTATAGGTCTGCACCCTCTGCACAGTCACCTCTGATGATCACAGGGTCCATGAGGGTCCTAGTTAGACCCCATGCTGCCTCCCATACATGTCTAGGCATGAGTTGATACTCCTGATCCATATACAGTACTTCATGATGTAGTACATCCTCCAAAGAGTGGGCAAAATAATAGATCAGTAATATTTATTTTTAAAATTTTGTGAAATAAAATGAAAACTATTAGCTTATAATCAGTAAAATGCACATAATAGGAACTAAAATCAGTGCAAATATGTCAATTTGCCATCATCTCTGCTTGCCCCAAATATTAATTTTTATTGAACGCAGCCAGTGCCAAACTAAACTTGTTGGTGTCGCTCATCCCGCTCGCTGCTGTAAACGCCTGGGCAGTTTGCAACTCTCTCTTGCCCTTTCTCACTAAACACACGCACAGTTAAAACTTGAGAGACATTGAGCTGACGTTGTACTGACACTGACACCTTAATAACATTCCAGAAATGAATAAAGATTTACAAAATGACTTCATCAATTTCATGTAATATTTAACGTGCAGAGCCCTTCATAAGCATTGGAACAGCGAGGTCACTTTGATTGCTTTTGCTCCACACTGGAGACATTTAAATTTGAGATCCAAGGATGAGCACGAGACAAGAGTTCAGCATTTCACCTTTTGTTTTCCTGTTTTGTCGTCTAGACGCTTTAAACGTTATGGAAGGTAGCACTTTGATTGACTTACAGAGTTGGGGAAACCAAGTGCAGATGGTGGAGAAAAGGGAGAGCGGCCTCGGAGAAGTATTCCTTACTTTGTGCTACAGAATCTCCTTTAGTAAGTTCTGCAGTTGTGAAGTCACATGCAAAGTGGATTTTGGGGACAGCTTCACCACTTGTCCTGGTCTCTCTCTGAATGGCACAATTTCAAGGCAGCCCCACGCCAAGACTCTCCTTGTCGCACCCCTGAGTGAGGTTCTGCCACTGGGGGTCTTGTATTTTTCCATTTGTTAACACAATATGGTATGAACTGGCCTATTGGGCCTAGTGCTGATTAATAAAACATACCGGCAGCGCAGCCGCCTTCCTCGCTCCACGCTCTGCCATAGACTTATCACACTTATCGTCACAATGCATGAGAATGAACATTCATTTTGAACAAGAGAAGGCACTGGCTACATTATCTGTACGTTAGGTTCACGCTGCACTCTTCTGTCATAAAGATTTAGATCACATCATTGGTATTTAATTGCAGGCTCTCCTGTGCCATGAAGTGGCATCTCCTGCATTTTGCTGATAAAGCACTCGGAAGATGGCATGCGCTCGCTCTCTTTCTGTCCTTGTTCAGGCTGCCTAATCAGTGAGGCTAGTGAACACACTGCTGCATCTGGCTCCAGAATTGGTGGCTGCAGCCAATGACTGCTGGGAGCCAACGCCGTGACCTGGTCCATCCCATCTTCACCATCACCCGACCCATGCAGATATAAACGACATGCGGAAACTCGCTGTTGGCAGCAAAGGGCAAGAGCAGAAAAACTGAAGCATACAAATCACTGGTGATGGGGCAGCGGTGAGCCAGCGGCTCCAGTTGTAGGTGTCCCTGTACCTCTACCTCCTCTTTTAGGAATGCAAGTCAGAGCCACAGTTGGTTCCTCTTTATGCTTCACAAATCTATGCTGCTTGAATCTTCCTAAACCAGGGCCCTGTGGATCCACTGCCTAGTCTGAATGCACATCAGGCTATAAGCTGGTCCATCAAAGAGCCCAGCCATAATAAGCACTGCCCTACTGTACATGCAATAGGTACCATCATCGGGAGGTCAAGGGTTAAATTAGTGGAGGAATTATTTAGTAGCAATACATAAACATGAGCGGCAGCAGGCTGTTGGGTTTATGCATTTTGGGGATTATTTGATCATGTGTTATCTAGAAAGTTCTCCATTCTTTCATGTTTAAAAGTATAGTTTGGGTTCATGAGTGGGTGCCACATATCCCTGCAGTGTGTCCTGCAATGGACTTGTGCCCCATCCAGGGCTGACTTCCAGAACAGAATCTGGCAGCGCCCTGCCAACCAGAACTGTATTAGGAAGCTTTGAGGGCACTGGCCTGCTGCCCCTCTGACCTGGACTGAGTCGTGCCGAGGATGTGATGTCATGTTGCTGTTCATTACTTGTGTTACTGCAGTGGCTGCGCATGTGGTATTGTCAAGGCTAGTGTGACACTAACATGGAGTCTTTCATTGTCAAGCGTAAGTGTATCTCCATACTTAGTTTATCATTTACTTTTCTACTTTGAACAAACTTAATGAAAACGTTATTGTGATTATTTTCATCGTTCCATCCATTAGTTTATTGCAGCAGTCACCTTCTAGAGTACGTGATTGCATGGAGCTGCATTGCCAGGATGCCTTCTGCACATGCTCACACTCGCATACTCTCGCATTTCTTAATTCTCTAGCTGTAGTGACGTGCAGCGCCCACTTGTGGCCAGCAGAGGGCTCCCTCTTATTACAGTGTCTGCCTCAGCTGCTCTATTTGTGTGAGGCCTGAAGTCTGCGAAGTGCGTCTTTGGAAATTCAAGGACGTGTTTAGAAGTGGCTTCCCACTGTCTGTGTAAATCACTCTGAGAAGCTCGAAAAGCGCTATATAAATGAATCATATTAATTAAATCCTGTGGAGCTCAGCAGTGCGTCTATAACTGGCACGAAAGACATCAATGAAGACTTCGTTCTCGGTGTTTGTTGGAGACATTGCTTTTATCATTTTTCACTTCGCTGCCATCAAATCTATTTCTGTTAAAAATCTTCTGATTCCTAAGTTTCCACAACCTTTGATTGAGGCCTGCTGTTCTTATGGTGACGACTTTGCTCTCATGTTGAGAGTCGATAGGTGGCGAGTTTGGCTCAACAGGGCAGGCTGTGTTAAAGATTTAAATAAAGATAAAGATTTAAAAAAGAAGTTGCAAAGGAAAAAAACTGCTGTATAGGGCATATAAGACTAATGACTGCAAAGTGAATCGTAGCGCGTATGAGAACATGAGGGCAACCATTAAGAAGGATATCAGGGAGGCTAAAAGACAGTTGGAGAGGAATAGAGCAGATAAGGCGAAAGAAGACCCCAAGAGATTCTTTCAGTATTTGAGTAGTAAAAGAACAGTTAAGGAGGAGGTCAAGTTCATCAGGAATAGTAAAGGGAATTAAAAGATACAGACAGTGAAATAGCAGATGCCCTAAACTTACATTTTTCTGAGGTCTTCACAAGTGAGCAAGTGGATAACCTCAGAGTGGTAACAGGGACTACTAAGGAGGTGCTGAGGGATTTGGAAATTGTAGAGGGAGAAGTGCTGTTCAGATTTAATAAGCTGAAATCAAACAAATCACCAGGACCAGATAATATTTATCCTCGTGTTCTTAAGGAGGTTAGTGAGTTCAGATATAAACCCTTGACACATATTTTTAGGAAGTCACTGAGCACTGGAGAGATTCTGAAGGACTAGAAAATGGCAAATATCATCCCATTATATAAAAAGGGTGACAGGGCAGATCAGAGCAACTTACAGGCAAGGCCAGTAAGCTTAACATGAAACATCACAGGAAAATAAATGGAAGGAATTATTAAGGATAAGATTGAGCAACACATGACAAGGACAGGAGTTATTCTGAACAGTCAGCATGGGTTCAGAAGAGGGAGGTCGTGTTTTACTAACATGTTGGAATTCTATGAGGTTGCAACAAAAGCATACGATCAAAGTGGAGCAGATGAGATTATTTATCTGGACTTTCAGAAAGCATTTGATAAGGTGCCACATGAGAGGTCGGGCATCAAGTTAAAAGAAGTGGCAGTTCAGGGTGATGTTTTTAGATGGGTGCAGAATTGGCTCAGACACAGGAAACAGAGGGTGATGGTGCGAGGAACCTCATCAGAACTGGCCGATGTTAAGAGTGGTGACCACAGGGGTCAGTGCTATGGCCGCTGCTATTTTTAATATTAATAGTGGTTACGTTTTCAGATGATACCAAGATAGGTGGATTGGCAGATAATTTGGAATCCATTACACCATCACAGAAGGACTTGGATAGCAGACAGGCTTGGGCAGATTGGTGGCAAATGAAATTTAATGTCAGTAAATGTAAAGTATTACACATAGGAAGTAAAAATGTTAGGTTTGAATACACAATGGGCTGTCGGAAAATCGAGAGTCCACCTTATGAGTAGGACTTAGGAGTCATAGTGGACTCTAAGCTATCAACTTCCCAACAGTGTTCAGAAGCCATTAAGAAGGCTAACAGAATGTCAGGTTATATAGCGCCTTGATGTGTGGAGTACAAGTCACAGGAAGTTCTGCTCAACCTTTATAACACACTGGTGAGGCCTCATCTTGAGTACTGTGTGCAGTTTGGGTCTCCAGGCTACAAAAAGGACATAACAGTGCTAGAAAAGGTCCAGAGAAGAGCGACTAGGCTGATTCCAGGTCTACAGGGGTTGAATTTTGAGGAAAGATTAAAAGAGCTGAGCCTTTACAGTTTAAACAAAAGTGGATTAAGAGGTGACATGATTGAAGTGTTTAAAATTATGAGGGGAATTAGTACAGTGGATCGAGACTTGTATTTTAGAATGAGTTCATCAAGAACACGGGGACACAGTTGGAAACTTGTTAAGGGGAAATTTCGCACAAACATTAGGAAGTTTTTCTTTACACAAAGAACGATGGACACTTGGAATAAGCTACCAAGTAGTGTGGTAGACAGTAAGACGTTAGGGACTTTGAAACTCGATTTGATGTTTTCTTGGAGGAAACAAGTGGATAGGACTGGTGAGCTTTGTTGGGCTGAATGGCCGGTTCTCGTCTAGAGTATTCTAATGTGTTCACTCAGCTGAGTCAGAGTCATCAATGGTCAGCTGCTTGAGGGAGGAGCTAAGGGGGCAAATACAATTTCACACAATTTTGCCCACTTTCTTATTTCCTCTATTATAGCAAATTTTAGATGCTGGATGTTAAATCTCAAGTTATATGAAGGACTCCTCAGCAAACCAATGGCACTCTCTTAGTCATTTCTTGAAGTAACTTTGTATTTTACTTAACCGCCCTCTTCCCTGCACTCCGTGTAAAAGTAATCGCCCCCTTTGCACTTAATAACCGCCTACTCCATTTTAAGTTGTGGTGACTTAAAAAGTTGTGGTGACGAATGCTTCCTTCGTTTCAACGCCAGACTTTTGGTCCGGTTTTTCTTGAAGAGTTACTTTGATTTAGAAGCACTGGTCCACTTTCAAGCATGAGCCGCCCCATCCCATCCTGCTACTGCATCTCCATCGGGTTTAGGCCCAGACATTGACTTCGCCGGCCAGCCCAGAACTTCAGTTTTGCTTCTTTCCAGGCCTTCTCATGTGGTCGTTGTCTTGCTGCAAGACCTAACTATGTTTCACTTCAGTTCACAGGTGGACATGCATTTTAGGATTTTCTTATAAACTGGACAAAACCAGTCTCCATTGCCACAGTCTGGTCCATCCAGGTGTTTCCCACCTATGCCTGCCACTAAACTGGCATCGCACCCCATCCTCCATCTCACAGATGGCATCACATTGCAGTTTTGGTCTGAGCCAAGTTGTTTTTATTGGGCAGCTGCCCTTGGTGGAGGAGTACAGGTACCGGACCTCAGGGTCTTATTAATGACTGATGTGAAAAGGGAGCATGAGATCGTCAAGTGGATTAGAGCGATTCTGTGGTGCCGTACTGGTTCATGGTGGTGAAGCAGGAGCCAGGTCTAAAGACAGACATACCTCTTGGTTTACCAGTCAGTCAGCACGAGCTGTGGGTAATGACCGAAAGAGTGAGATAACGAGTACAAGTGGCAGAAATGAGGTTTTTACCACGGGCTCTGTGGTGAGAAGCTCAGTGATTTGGAAAAGACTCAGAGTAGAGTCGCTGCTCCTCTGCAGGGGGTTTGGGCATCTTGTTAGGATGCCTCCTGGCTGGCTTGCCCCAAAGGGGCTGTAAGGAGACCCTGTGGCAGACCCCGGACACATTGGTGGGGTTAGATCTCTGGGGCTAGCTTGGAAAAACCTGGGAATCCCCAGGAAGAGGAGGAATCTGTAGCTGCGGACAGGAGAGTCTAGACTGACTTGCGTGGTGGTACACCAACAGGGCAGATGGGAAAATAAAGGTTGGGGCAGCAGCCTGGTGAACCCCATTTCATAAACACAATAGTGGGTGTGCACACACACAACTGTCAGGTGGTCCAAATGACGAGCTCCTCCTTCTAAACAAAAACCTGGAAGGGAAGGGGCTTATGCCTCCTCTGCCACTCAGAGCTGTGGGTGAGAAGGGAGAGGTTAGCATCAGCGCCCTCTCCTGTCCTGGATGTGTTTCACTTACTTTGGCAGGGCCGCTGTGCGTGATGCTTGCTTGACCAGCTTCCACCGAGACCCTCACCAGGAAAAGCAGTTTTAGATTCCCAGGTCCTGAGGCAACACAGCAGGACTGCCTTCAGCTTTCATACTTGTTGTTTCACAACAGTCCCCAGACTCCATGACGTTGGCTCCAGTTGTAAGTCGCTTTGGATAAAAACTTCTGCTAAGTGATGTAAATGTTCATATAAAGGACATCAGAAATATTTAGCTACAATCATTGCTGTGGCCACGTATTAAAACTTTGGGGGGGTAATTCCTTTATCATTTGGAGCTGGCAAGCATGGCGTGGCACTGCAGTACATTTAGTGTCAGCGTGCGTATACAGAGACCCCACCCAAAAGAACGGTGCAAAAGCCCACTTACTGTAATACAGCAAATAAAAACATCTTCGGGGGATCGTGACAGTTGCAAATGACACGGGTGGGACTTTAAACATCTACCTGGAAAAACAAAAATTGTCATCTACATCTGTGGAGGGTGCTCTCATTTGAATGTCATTCACATGCTATGAAAAAAAGTCGGCTTGAAGCTGTGCTAATGTGACAAGTGACATTCAAGTGACAGATGTCTTAGGCTTATACTGTATTTCAAATCCTGCATGTGCTGAGGGGTACATTTAATTGGCCCAGTTCAGGGTCACCAGCAGCACAGGTGTACAGCACGACGTAAACAGCCAATCAGAAAAGCGTGTGCAGCGTGTGATCTGCTAATAGAAGCCTATAAATAAAGCATCACTCGCTGTGCTGTCTCTCAAAGATGTGTGGAAATCTAAGTAACCAGCGTAGACCTCCACATATTCAATGCTCACGGTTTTTTTTTTTTATAGAGTGGCAGGAATAGGCGTCTGCCACCCTGAGCTCGGCTCCCCATTGCAGGGCACTGCTGTGTCTCGTGCCTTTGGTTAATTCAACTGCACGGAGCCAACGCCAGCATGGGGGGAAAAAACAAGGAGGAGTTCCTGCAGTCGTAGGTAGACAGCGTCTGATGAAGAGTTTGGTTACAATGAAAACCATCAGCGAGCCCCCCTTGGGGTCTTCTCCATCTCTGTGTGTTTTGCATTTGTTTCAGGGGCGCCGGCGCCGCATCAAGGAGCAAATTACCGCGAGTGCATCAACAGTGAAGACGTCCAGCGCAGAAGGGCCGAGTGAATTACAATATTCTTTTACTAATGAAGCCCTGTAAGGGTGAAATGATGTGAATCATAGATCATCTGTAGTAATCACAGGCCATTTAATGGCACACTTGTGAAATGGGATGATAAGCACTAATCATTTCAGGATTTTTGCCGAAGCAGGCACAATAATAATGGCCTAAGTGGTGTGGGCACTGCGTCTCTTTACAGTTCAGCTCGGCCGTCTTAAGGGCCAGCGCGACGTCCTCCTTGGCGGCTCGGCCAGGACTCGTTTGGCTGCATTGATTTATTTTGTTAATGAGAACGGCCTCCATTTTTATAAAACTATTAGCCAGTCATTTGGGCCTGGAGGGTCTCTATGTGGTGGGCTGTCTTGTAATTATTTGTGCTTTCCAAATCTGTCAATCCGGGGGCTGCTTTTAGTGATGTGAGTCAGTAGCTGGGACTTAAGGGGGTATTGACAATGGATGGATGGGGGGGGGGAGGTTTATAGATAACAGAGTCCTGCCTGGATTGTGACTTGAGCTCACCAACAGACCCCAAAACAGCCCAGGAGACCAACAATATACAACACAGAGCTGGATGGTGTCACCGAAAAATGACATGGAAGGGTACGTCAGAAAACGGAGCACAGACTGTGAGGGGCAAACAACAAACCTGCTGCCTCCCTGGGCATAACCACACAGCTGTCACCCTGCCCAGTGACGTCAGCTCTAGAGGCTCGAGCCCCTGAATGCCGACATCCTCGAAAACTCGAGGGCACCCAAGGCTCTTCCTTGTTATATGTGATTACAAACATCAAATGCCAGAGGGGGTCCGGTTTGCTCCCTCTGCCCCTCTGGATCCTCTTCCTTTTGCCCCCATCATTCCTCCCAGTTCGAGCCTCACCGGACCTTTGGCCGGTGGTCTCTTTTAAAGTCTGATTCTGGAAGAGCTGCCACGGTCACTTCTGATCTCCCAGACTTGGGAGTCCTTAACAAACCCCGTGAGTCATCTGCTCAGAGCTCCTTCTGGTGGCTCCAGGGATCCCTGCCAGACAACCATGCAGGGGCCTCAAGAGCAGCAATCGGCTGGCACCAGCTACAGGGAAGGGGAATGGTGAGACCTGGCTTGTGCCTCAGTTCTCCATGGCCCTTCAGTTCTATAAATAAAAAGTCAAGGGGCTCTCTTGACTCTTGACTTGTTCCCTTTGGCATCCCAGATGTGACAGGTTAAGATTGGTCTCCCCTCCAGGATGTAGACCCAGACCACGTGTGCCTGAAGAAGTGGGTGGGTTTGTGTGTCCAGAGTGAGTTTGGACAGTAAATGACTGAAAGGACATGTCGTTTAGTCAAAGTGGGCATAGCAGGTGTTGGGAATGAACGAACGAACGAAGAACAAACAATGCTGTATATTCAAAGTGGGTATAGATAAGTGATTGGTGGTCATTAATAGATGGCCACATAGACAGAGTGAGTGTGAGGAGATGATAGGTGGAGGGCTGAAATATTCAATGTGCGTATTGATAATGGAGGAATAAGACTTGGGCAGTGAAGAGGGATTGAGTGAACAAATGAGAGAATGACTGACAACCTCATCAATCGAGAAATGAATAAATGAATGAGTGAACGGGTGAATCAGTCAGTTAAGAAACAAATGAATTAATTGATTTGATTAATTTGATTACAATAAACAAAGTGAGTTAATGAATGAATGAATGAATGAATGGGTGAATGGGTGAGTCAATTAACAAATGAATTATTTGATGAGTGACTGAAGTAGATAATCAACAAAGGAAATAAGCAAGTGATTGAATAATTTAATGTAAAAATGAATGGATTAATGGATGGGTGAGTTAACCACTCAAGTGATCAACCAATGGATGAATGAATGAAGCAAACAATGGAATAATAAATAAGTAGCTAAATAAATGATTGACTTAATGAGTGAATAAAGAAATGGATGGATGGATGGTTGGTTAGTTGTGTTAAGTAACCAATGAATGGAACAATCAATGAAGGAGTGAATAAAGGATTGCATGAGTGCACAGACGGGTGACCGGGTAGTCAATCGGTTAACGAATAGCTGACCAGGTTGATAATCAGCTAATGAACACCTGAGAGGCTGAATCAGCGTGTGAGTAAACGCATGACGTGACGAGCCAGAGCAGCAGGAAAGTGTGCCTGGCCTGACTGCGTGTGACACGCCTTGTAAATGAGAACAGGGATTTTATTTGTGTGACTATTAACACGGGTCCTTTAAATATGTCGGGACACGTGGGGAGGCCGAAGACAAATGAAGGACTTCAGTGATAGTCTGCCAGAATCAATCACGCAGCTTCTGAGGAATTTATTACTCTTAAGATAAGTCAACTGTTGACTCCAAACAAATTCAGCACGTGCGATAAGGACGTATATATCACCGTAATGGCTTCTTTGTCAGCTACCAAGGAAACAAATGGACTTGAGTTGTATTTGCACACCAGTTATTGGGGATTTGCATTAAAAACCGCGCAGTCCAGTGTCTGGACCTAATGTGGCCCACTTTGTCAACGTTTTTGCTTTGATGGGAAAAAAAGGAGTCCCAGAGTTTTGGGATGGTTTATTATTAATGTTTGCTGTTTCCATGCCTACTTTCAGATGCGTTAGTGATAATCGTAATGGAGAAATACATCAGCCTGCTATTAATCTGCACTCCAAGGCAGTGGCATCTCTGACCCCACTGGGTTACTTTTATACCGTCGTCAGTGCTTCTCTAAATCAATGAATTTAATTCTGGGATCAACAAAGACGGCTGCTCAGAGTCAATCACCCCTTCATTCAGAAAGGACTGGAAGGAGCCCAAGAGAAATAAAATAAATTCAGCATACAAACAGAGTTGTTAATTAAAAAGCGAAAACTCTTGTGAGTCAAATCGCGATCCATCCAGAGCATGGTGGTGGTGAGCCAATCCCAGCCACATCAGGCACAAGGCAGGAACTGGCGGCCCCGAGTGAGATGAAGTCCGTGGGCACAAGTGGACTTGCAGTCGCACACGTGAACTCAACAAAGGTGGGGAACTCGCCTGCAAATCCAGTGGTGGGGGGGCAGAGTACTGGTGGGCCCCCCAGGGGCAATTTGGGTGAAGAAAATCAGTGAACGGATGAATGGCCGTCCACCGACTCCTCCGTTTGGGCAAAACCAGAAGGGGCTGGCTGGGGGTGTGGCGCTCGGTCTATCCAGTTAAAAACACCCAGGCGGTCCTCGGTGTCCACCTACCTGCAGGGCAAGGGGTGTAGAGAAAAAGAGGGTGGTGGCTATCTGGACGTCTTGGCACAGATCTCCACTCCAGAGAATTCAGGGTATTTGGAATGATTTCTCTTTCTAAATGTTCTTTTGTCTTCTCTCCCTTCTGGGTCCCCAAGGCTAGACATGAGCCTGAGTAGGACATGCAGGCATAATAGAGCAGGATATTAAATGGCAGTGATATGTAATGTAATGTAACACACTCATTAAAAGGGCAGGCTCTCTGGATGTAGGAGAAGAGAAGGAGGGAATGAAAACAAAACTGAGCGCCATTATAACCAACGCTGCACATCCTCTGCCTAAAACGTCAACAGACGCCTCACCGGGACTGTGGCTGCCCAGTCAGAAGTGTTTTCATTTGGTTTTTAGTCATTTTGATGTTTGATCAGATATTTATTTATTTATTTAACAACACCTTAAATTACAGAGGTGCAGTTGCTCCTTCATTTTCTGGTGGAAGGTGTGAGCCAGTGCCTTAGCCACCCGTAATGCAGAGGTGCCCTTGCCAGTGACTCTTTGTCTCAGGTCATAGGAGTGGCAGCCATGTGCACAGGATGTGGTAACAAATCAGCGCTCAGCAGGGAGTACAGTGCGTTCAGCATGGCCGTAAGGAAAACGGGGTGATGCCAAGAGAGACAGAGAGGCTTTTCTGTCCAATGTCTTGTGTTTGCTGTACCACGACAAGAGCAGTAAAAGGCGAGCTGAGAGTCTGGCTGAACTTGCCATTCCTATTCCTTGGACATTATTCATGCAGCCGCCGGCATGGCAGTGATACTGATGTCAGCTCACGATACTTTGAAATTTTAAAAAGGTACTGAGAAGTCTTGAGCAAGTCGTGTAATCAGACATCCTCTAGCTGATAAGATACAGCAGTTTAAGTGTGACGTCAGGCCTTAGATTATCACAGAGCGCTCTACTGGAAAATTACAGAAGGCCTGTGTCCAAAATAATAAGATGGAGGTGATGCGACATTACAAAAAAATTACATTCAAATTAACAGAATGCCTCAAAACAGAATAATATTTGAAACAGTAAGCCATGAACACATTCCAGAGTTAGGGCAATTTTTTGTCCTCTCGTCTGTCTACAGTTATTGGCGCTCACGTTAACAGATTCTTGTCATAGTTTATGTCATCTTTTGTCATCACAGATGCTGATACATAGCAAGATGCAATGTCTCTCCCTCATTCCTTCATATGAGGTTCCTGGCGGACGTCTCCTTTTTTCAGCCACCATTCAGATCTTCCATGTGGCTCCGATGAGCTTTCCTCTTCCACATTCCCAGCCTGGGTATTTGCACCTCACACTGCTCACTTGTGGTAAAACCATCTGTGCTCACTTTCTGAAGTTGATCTAAGCCTGAATTTTTCCTCACCTGTGGCCACCTACCCAGGCCAATGGATTTGGGCCTTTGAGTGGGGCTCGTCTGTATGTCCTTCATCAGCTCTGCTTCTCTCTTTCTCTTCCTCATACCCACACACTCTGAAGAGCATGTCAAGGTGACCCCACCCCTTTCTACCAGGCCACTCCTCCTCTGACAGTACCACCCCTTTTCTTTCCCTGGCTCCACCCTTTCTTACAGCACGTCTGTTTCCCTCATTTTCTCTTCCAAGCTCCACCCCATCTGACAGCACCCTCCCCTTTTTCTCCCAGGGTCAGCCGCTTCTGTAATCACACCCCCGCTCCCTCTCAGGCTCTGACCCCTCTGACAGGACCTCACTGTCTGTCTCTCTCTCTCTCTCTCTCTCTCTCTCTCTCTCTCTCTCCGCCTTTTCTTACAGCACGTCTCTTTCTCTCCTTTTCTCATCTAAGCTCTGCCCCATCTGACAGCACCTCCTCCTCTTTCTCTGAGGCTCAGCCCCCTCTATAATCACATCCCCCTGCCCCTCCCCTTCTGACAGCACCCCTCTGTCCCCTCTCTCTCTCTCTCTCTCTCTCTCTCTCTTATCCGGCCTGTGTGTCCCCACCAGAACTTCTGTGTCACAAGTGGTACTGGTCACTTGGCATGTCACGCTACAGCACTGGTTTTATGCACAGCTGTCCGTAGCTGGCTAAGATGATGTAAACAAAGGTCACGGCGGAAGAGTCGTGTAGTATGACGCTGACTCAGCAAACCTTGGACTGTTCAAGAAAATTCAGGTCTTTTCTGGTTTTTGAACCCTTGATTGGCATTTTAACTTTTGATGCAATTCACTTAGGTTTATTTGTGATTGGTGGAGGGCTCAGTGTCCGTTCCCACCGACTTTAAAAGAGACTGCACAGGGCCGATTAGTTCAGCCACAAAGTAAACTGGAGGTTTTTGCATTTTCTGAATTTTGGTTTGCTTGATTTTCTTTATTTGGCTTAGTCCCCCCCCCCATGTACTATTCACCTCCTGATCAGGGTCCCCCTTTGGTCCTTCTAGAACTGCTGGTCACAATTGTATGATGAGTGAAATGTGGCGCTATAAAACCTGCGGACTGAACATTCAACTAAACAAATTTCAGAACAAACTGAGTAGGCCTGCACTCTTTAAACTAATCAACGACACAAATGGGACCGCCCAGCCAGCTGCTTGAAAGAAACATAAAGTTTAAAATTAACATCATGGAATTTGGTAAGTGCACAATACTATAATTATTTAAAAAAATCTTTATCAGTGTCTGTTTCCCCTCTAAAAGCAAATTACAGAGCGTCAGGCACTTTGGTGGTATAAAATATTAATTCAAAGTCTATTAGAAAATTGTAGTCACAATGTCTGTGAAATCTTAAATATTCATTAAACGCAAGATTTACTCGGGGATAGCAGCTCATAGCCAGCATATCAAAGCACTAATGATTTTAAAAGCATCAGGAACTGCGGCCGCGTCTCGCACTTGCTGAGCATGAAAGAGAACCTTTGTTTCCAATTCCAAATCAACACGCAGCAGAATCGTTTGAAGGGGACGCGACGCTCCCTGGCGGCACATTAATTGACCCCTCAAACCAGTGCTGCCGCGGGATCGCCGGCGCAAACTGCAGCTTCAGTCTGCGCAATGAAAGGACGACACGGCAGACGACGAGGAGGCCCTCCACAGTGGCGGCGCGGTGGATGTCTGACGATGAGACAGGAATAAATAAGGAGCGCCTTTAATGTATGGCAGGCAGACAACACCGATGATGGAAAGGATTCGCGCATTTAGGGGATCTCGCCGCTGGAGCCGACATGTTGCACACAGTCGTTAGGTTACCGACATAACGGAAAATCTGCCAGATGTTAGTCCTCATCAGTACGCTGTCAGCATTGTGGGCTCCTGTTGCTGCTGTCCCACTGCTACAAAGTCCCCATCAAGACTGCCGTGGGATAAGCAGAGAGCCAGCGTATAGCGCCATTACGCAGACAACAGAGGGACCTGGAGGTTCACGGACCACCGCAGCCACAAAATCAGAGGGAACTAGAAGAGGATCAAAGCAGAAAGGCAGCAGCACAGCAGCGTGTCATTTACAGTAGCCCCTCTCTTTGTGAGTTCAGGGGCCCAAATATCCGACACTGTAAAAGATAACCAGGCGATCAATCGGCATTTGGTGAACGTGGTCATGACGAGGGGCAATGCAGGGATCAGAATGGCAGGATCACCAAAGGAATGACCACCGGACCGGACTGTGACCCAAGAACACAAATTAGGCATGAAATCAAAGATACACATATCTGTCTGTCAGTCTGTTATATATAGTGCCTTTCAAAAGCTCCAGTGCTTCAGTGGCAGTTTGTAGCAAGGGTGACAGTACACAGGCGTTCTGTGAATGAAATTGTCACCCTTGGTGTATTGTATAGATAGACTGACTGACAGACAGATGGGTAGATGTGAAAGTCACCACATAATATCTAATATGGCTTTATAGAGTACAGTGAAGTGTATTTGCTCATCCACATCGAGTATCCAGGTAGGACTGACGCGTGATAGATGGTGGGCCGGGTAGGAGCCCCTCTCAAACAGTACTGAAAAACATCTGCTAGACAGTGATATGTCACAGGGTAAATCTGGGAAAAAAAATGAGATGGTGGGCACTGAAAGATGGCCAGCAGACGGCAGTCACGGGGGTCCTGCAGGGTCCACACTTAACAAAGGGCATGCAGTCTGAGCGGGGCCAAAGATGCCTGACACTTTTTTTTTTTTTTTAATGGGGATAGGAAGAAATGTCACAGTGAGCTCTGCTGCTGTCCCCTGTCAGCTCTTACCCATCTCACTGTTGTACTCTGTGTCTTTTCAATCCCGACGCCCTCTAGTGGCAGGCTGCTCGCTGACTCCGACTGTCATTTATTTCAAAACCTTTACTTCAGCCCAGTTTACCACCAATAGAAGGAGTCACCCAGGCGTCCTCTAGTGCCCTTAAGGGGTTGCAGCTTGACAAGGAATGACAATCTGGCACTCGACATACTCCGGCAAGGACATTGACTTTCAAGCTTTTATTTTTCCATTATTTTTCTTTGATTTAAAGCTGTTAACATACAGAGATGCACAGAATCCTGGGTGCCTTAACCTCCCTGACTCTGTACGGTTAAACCCGAGTCTGATCCTGGCTGATGTTTATTGAGCTGCTTTACATTTTTAAGTCGTTTTTTTCCTGCCATCTAGTGGACGAAATAACATCATGCTGCAGAAAGTCATGAACATTTCTGTGTTCTGCCACTGTAAGATACTTCATCAATATTCATGAGTGGGGCGGAGCCTCCAACAAAAAGCACAATGGCAAATGAAAGAACAAACTGAAGCCAAATCATTACACGAAACGAACAAGAGTGAGGATGATATGAACTGGTAATTGACCATTGGCATGTAAAGTGTAAAGTGAAACTGCTGCGACCCAGACGCCATGATATGCCAGCTGAGATCAGTCGTGTGAAGCTTTAGTGTGGTGCAGAAGCAGAATAATTGTGATGAAGTGCGAAGACATGCAAGATGAGAGCCCTCAGCACTGCCCACAATGTGGCAATGTCTATGTCAGGGGAAATATGGAAGTCACTAAGCCTAGTGCTGCTGCTGAAGCCCACGGTAACCCATGGGGGGCATCAATTGTGTGGGTCATGCACCGAATTTCTAACATGTCAAGTACATAAAATGCGCAAAGGAACCCGCGTCTCCTGTCCCGATAGTGACAGGCCCAAAACTTGTCACTGAAAGGACGTGTACTAAATCAGCGTGAGCTACAGCAGTGGACACCAGACGGACCTTTGCTGCTGATTTCTGTCGACGCCTTCATATTTCCAGATTGCCATTAGACATAATAACCTTTTGTTCTTGTGTTTTTGGCTCGTTTTTCCCCCGAGGTCAACGTAACGCTAAGGAGGTTAAGTCTTCATTCAGGCCCAGCAGAGGGAGTAAGATGCTGGTGACCCTCCACTCCCAGGTGACACCTTTTCTTGCAGGTTATGTGTTCTCAGGCAAAGTGAGGATGTAGTGAGCGAAAGAAACCGACACAGGTGGATCCTAGAGGATGGAGACTGGGGATGTGCGTAAGCCATGTTAGGAGTCCACAGAGTACGGACGGAGAGACTCTGGGAGGTGGCGTCCTGAATACTGGGGTGGCAGAGGGGGAAGTGACCAAGTGAGCCCTCGTCAGAGTTAAGGACCAGGCTCTGTGTAATCAGGACAGCTAGGCTCTGCGCTGCTTCCGTTTGCGCACTCCCTTTGATCGTCCCTCCTGCTGTTTTTGTACCTTTATCTCCCTCCGGTGGCGTCTCCAGGGCAGTGTGGCACTCAAGTCACATCAGGCAGGATGCGTTCAGATCAGCGGGACTTCTTTCCTCAATCCCAAGATGCAACTTGGCATGCATAATGTAGGACAATAATTTCCCCAGCGAGTTGGCTTCAGATATCCTTCATTATCATAAATATATTAGTGAAGAATAAATAAATAAAAATCAATGCCATCTTTAAACTAATGAATGTGTAGTGGGCTGGTTCGCCATAATGTGTTTTGACATTCAGGAATCTTTGACGATGCTTATTGAAGTTTTTTTTGTTTCCTTTTTCTTCAAAAGAATAACAAAAGCTTGGCATACAGAATTCTGACTATCGGCCCAATTAAACACGGGCACGTTGGCCGCTTTTGTACCATGACGAGCAGCCTCTATATGTCCTGGCAAAGCTTTTTGATCTCAAACAGGTGAAGATGAAGGCAATCATTTTTCATTTGCTCTTCTTTTAAAACACAAAGTTTCAGAAGCTTCTGTAGCAAGTCAAGTATTGATAAGTATATAAATAACAAAATGCCTTTGGGTGAGAGGGCACAGAAAGGGCATCTGGAGGGCATGGGGCATGTCAAGGACTTTGGTCCCTGAAAACCCCTGGCCCAAAGCTTTGAGGGATACGCTCTGATTTGATTTATTCAATGAAATCCAAAAGGGCTCATCTTAGCAAAATGTCCAAAACTACCGAGAACTCAGACACTCGTGTGACATGAAAGTGTCATGGCCGGTTTCTTTGTTTAATTGGTCTCATTCCTCCTTGTAGCATTAGGGTCATGTTAAACTTATTTTATGAGTAGCACAAAAAAAAAAGGACAAACCTTCCACAAAAAGCGCTTGGTCTTGAAATCTAAAAGTGAGAATCCTTACAAGAAGGGCCCGAGGTTACTGTTCTGGCATCCCGGGCTCCCGTGGGTTTTCTCTTTGTTTGATATTTGTGCTGTCTTTTAAATATTATTATTATATTATTGTGTTCTGCGTTGTTGATTACATTTGTGTTTTCCATTTCATCTTTGTGTTGCAGTTTGTTGCTATGCTCATACTAGACGTGTTTGTTGTCTGCCCTGTCCCCTTTATGTAGAGCCTCGGGGGACGGGGCCACCTAGTCGTGCAGCCACAGATCTGCCTTCAGTGGGTTGAGGTTTGTGGTTCATTGTTTTCTTGTTCGTGAAATGGAGTCTTCTGAAGTCTAAAGTGTGGTTATTATGATTTTTGGGCCACTAAATTCATTTTTGAAGTTAGTTTTTTTTAGTGTGATGTCCGTGTCTCACTGGTCTAAAAGTCTACACCGCACAGTTCTTGGTGGTCCAAGATTACGGAGTAATGCTGTGATGATTTAGTAAGTGTGTTTTGTTAAAAGTTTCCTGGTTGACTTTGAATCGTCCACTTCGTTTGATCCATTGATCAATTTGGTTTGTTTTTGACTAACGTTTCCTCTTCTACTCCTCATTTAAAATTTCTTTCTGCTGTCTGATGTGGCAGCACAGTAACCGCCTTTGCTTTGACACTCCTGTGTTTGTTTTATTCTCCTTTCTAATATTTTAGGTCAGCTTTGCACCATGTGCTGCACACAGAATTCAGCTATACAGATGTGACAAAAATGACATTAGTCACAGAGGCAGGCCCCGCCCCAACCCCACCCCTTAATATACACAAACATACTTAACGATGCACTGGTTGGTTGTATATGTTGTCATCAAGTGAGACACGGCTGTATAATCAAATGCCCTGCGAGAGAGGATTACAGTAAACCCCTGGATTGAAAAGAGATGGCTACATGAGGCCTTAAAACAAAGGAACACCTTGGGCTTGGTGTACAAACATTTCTGTCTCAGTGTGATAGGAAGAGATTTTGGCCCGGGATTTAGAAATGTGGTGAAAAATAATAATGAGCCACGTTCAGATACCAAAAACTCAGGGTGATCTTCCGCCAGTCCTAACCGGTAGTCAAAGATCAAAGTTCAAAAAACACGAGAGAATCAAAAAGCCAGACAAGTACAGAAACAAAACTGACAAAGGTGTAGTCGATCAACTCTCAGTGCCGTCACATGTCAGGTGTTGTGCCCTCCCAGAGGCTCATGGGAGAACCTTACTGAAGACACTTTGGCAGGAGCGGTTACTGGCTGTAGATCGGTGGAACAAAAAGGCAAAGCTATCGGTTTCAAATTAACTGTGCCTCACAGTACAGTGCAGGGGGCTGAGTACTTTCTGAGCCCACTGTACAGCAAGTGGCACAAATCAATTCAAAGAGTCCACTGAAGAGGAGCTGTTGAACCGTGAGCCGCCGTGCTGCTCCTTCAGGTACCGAATACTCTGGGGTGGGGACACTTACTGTCAGCCCCCTCATGGAGACCCTGAACAGGCTCCGGCAGATCTGGGGATGTTCTGAGTTGAAGTGCCGGTGTCTGTGTGGGGTTTGCATGTTCTCCTCAAATCCACAACGGATGCTCATGAAGGTTCAGTTGACTGTCCCAGTGCGAGTGACTGGTGGACTGGCATTTCCATCCAGGGTGTGTTCTGCGTGTATGCATGAGACGTGCAAATCCACAGTTCTATCTGTTTGCTAATTTAGTTTTGCTTATTTGGGAGCAAATATCCAACACCCTGCCGCTCCCCTGCTGATTAGGGACTCGTCGGACTGAACATTTCAAAGCAGCTGGGTATTCCTGAGCCAATCAATCGGGCACAGGTACTCGGCTCCGCCAGGTGATTAATGCCATATGTGCCCAATTAATTCAACAGTATGGAGAATGTCGTAATTAGCGGTTCACTTAAAATGGAGCTTTCATTTTGCTCGAGCAGATGTTCTGTGTGTAAAACACATAAAGGCCGGCTTCCTGCTCGCTAGCAGATGTTTGCTGAAGCTCGAATGGCAGAGGCTGTAGTGATTCCTAACGCCAGCAGCCCCTGCAGACCCGAGGACGAGTGTGTTCAGTCCGCCTTCAGACTCTCCATGCAGCTGCTCTCTCAATAAATGTGACTTTCTTTCCTGATCGTACGGTGGAGTGCGCAGTCGGTGGAGCAGGAGGTGCTTAGGCTGTAGGTCAGAAAAGCCACAGGACCCCCGAGGAGAACTGCAAACTGAACCCATGACTTGGAAGCACAGGGGCTGACAAACTACACGCCTTTCCAGCACACCTGCACATCTCCAATGTATGTACGCCCTTTCCACATTCTGATGGCCACTTAACGTGCAGCCTGAACACACCAATATGTTCTGTGTGTGACAAGGCCGCCTTCCTCAGTGACGTTTGTAGTGATGGCTGAGAAGCAAATGTAATGTGACATTTTCATGCAGAACGAACATAAAAGAAAAGTTTATCATGCTGTAACGACCGTCACCGTGCAAAATACGGAGACATGAAATCAGACACTTTGGGGGTAAACTGGTGGTAACAATTGTGGGTGCCACTGGAGGGAGCTGTCAGCAGGAGGCTGTCTTCTGATATGGAGGGTCCGTCTGACGAGAGGCGCTTCCCAGGTATACTATGCTCCACTGGGGGGCCTGGCTTGGAAAAGAACCCCTCTGCAAAAAACAGAGTCAGGAGTGGAGGAGGACAACATGGTGAGGATGAAGATGAAGGGCACTTAGAGCTGTCAGCGTCTCCTGCTGGGGCTCAAACTCTCCTTGGAAGGTCTTTTTGTGGACCGGACCCCTGTGTCTGACGCAGTCGTCATCTGTTTTTTTTTTTTGGGTATATGTAGAGGTTAGTGTTGTGATGAGGAAAAAGCAAACTGTGGCCAGGCCATAAAAATGTCTGTGCTGTGCGATTACATTTGAATCTGTCCCCTTATGTGACAATAGCTGAAAAAGCTGAGCTGTTTTCTTTAAAATGCCTTTGACTCTTCTCTCTGTGGAATTTGTGAAAGTAATTTTAGAATTCATTTTGCTCTCTCCTCCTCTCTGTCTTGTGGCTTTAATCCTCTTCGCTTCATCTTTTTTATGCTGGCACTTCATTTTATCAACTTTTTAAATGCACCTGTCCACAGAGCACTACACTTTTCAGCTGCATGAAACGTGTAGGCATGTATACAGTATGTACGTGTGTGTGTATACAGTGTAGGGACAGGTCACCGAATGGGCGTTTGTACGCAGCACTGCCTATTATGTACAGTACAGTAGTGACTCTGTGGGAGCCTTCGCTCTTCAGTCATTTTTTTGAACCTTTTCATTTCTCTCAAGGCCACAATCTGTCTGATTCCAGGCAGTCCACCTACAGCCCATTAAGCTGAAGAATGCAGGCCGACGACGTCTTTAGAAGGGGGAACTCCCCCTTGGCGCCATCACCAAGATTCATGTGAGTCTGTGAAGCGCGTGGAGCAAATCAGAAAAAAAAAAGAGGGAGACAAGATAAAAGGGCACGTCACTCAACTTGGGCTCTCTGTCTGTCTGTCTGTCTGTCTGTCTGTCTAGCGCCTCTCACATCTTTCTGTCTGTCTGTAAATGATACAGTTCTATCTATCTATCTATCATATAGGACCTTTCACAGCAAAAAATATACAGGGGGTCCTCAGGTTACAACGTCTCGACATACAATGTTTTGAGTTTACAACACTCACTCCCATAAAAAGAAGGAATATATTTAAGGATTTGTTTTAACACTCATTTTTTCTGTTACTACAGTACGGTGTACAGTACAGTATATTTATGTCCTTTTCCTTTTTCTGGGGCTTAGTTGTGTTTTTATGTTCTAGACTATGATTTTACAAATGTGTTAGGATAGGTAACTAACTTAGACTAGGGTGTGTTTCGATTTACACCAAAATTCAGGTTCCATCACTGTTGTAGGAACAGAACTGTGTCGTAACCCGAGGACCCCCTGTATTTAAAATACCGACTGAACAGATTACTCTCACTGTACACTGTGCATCTCTCTCTCTCACACACACACACCAGGGGTCGCTGTACCATCAGGGTGTTCTGGGTGTTTGTGCCAAGTGGCCAATATCAAACCCCCCAACCCCCCTGTGATGACACCATTGATTATCTGCGTGTTCAAATGACCTTGGTGGGATGAAGCGATCGAGTCAAACACTGAAGTCGCGATTGAGAAATGCCATACTGCATTAAAGTGCAGTGATCTCTCTGTTAAGAAGCTAAGTCACTCGGTGGGCCAGTGGGGGTCTTCATCCAGCCCTAACTGTTCATTTACACACACACACACACAGGTGATTTTTCTCTTGTCTGTCAGTTGATGGCTTGTACCTTTATATTTATGTAGCGCCTTGACGTCTGATGTGGCCTGTGCGTCGTCTTTCTCGCCTGATGTCACGGCCCCGTTGTGTTCGTTACCGATTGCCCACAGGCCCCCACCATTAGTGGACAGGCAGACGTCCAGCCTCGGGTGTTCAGGCTGCTCACTCCCTTCATTCTTCTCGCTTGTTGTTGCTAACAGTTTGTAAGTTGGTCCATTTGACACCACTTATTGTGGCCCCCTGTTCTTACATCACTTCATTTCTGTTTTGCTCTCATCGGCTGCATTCACAAAAGGAGCCCTTTTTTCATCAATTAATTTTTTACTTTTATAAGACGCTTTATACAGTGAGCCACGCCGGCCACCACTAATGTGCAGCATCCACATGGATGATGCAACGGCTGCCATTCTTGTGCCAGTACACCCGCCACACATGAGCTGTTAGGTGGTGAAGGGGTGAGAGATGCTTAACCAATTAGAAACAGGATTATTTAGTGGGACACCCTACTGATTATGACGGACACCCTGGGATCTTTTATGACTGCAGGGAGTCAGGACCTCAATTTCACATTTCATCTGAAGAACGGTGCCAGTTTGTACAGCCATCACTGCACTGGGACATTGGGATTCACATCCAGAGCATGGGGTAAGCGCCCCCTACTGGCCTCGCCAACACCTCTTCCAGCAGCAACCCAAGGTTTTTGCCTGGTGGGTCTTCCATCCAAGTAGAGGCTGAGCCTGAAGATGCTTAGCTGCAGGTGGATGATCTGCTCTGAAGTGCCTGGCCTTATCTGAGCCCATCGCCAGTCTGTGTCCTTTAATGACTTGGACTCCTTCACCCGTCCATTGGTTTTCCAGATTATGGGGGTATTTAAGAAGTTGGCGCAAGGCAGGGGCGAGTCCTTAGCGGGTGGCCACTCCATCGACTCATTTTCCATAGCAGACACCAGGTTGGCAGCCCCATAGGGGGCGCCATTCCGTCACATTTTTTATTTTTCTTATTGTCACAAAGTGCTTGCTGTGCACCGGAGCTCCTTGTCTGCCACCAGTTAAGGGTTTCAGCGCAGAGCAGAGTTATGAAAGATGAAGATTTGGAGAAAAACAAGAAAAGTGAAAGATAGCAAAGCGAGTGTCTCAATACCCAGGAAGCAAGCACACGTGAAATTGAAAAAAGGAACAGGGATGAAAAAGTCATAATTGAAAACAGTCTGCAAAGCTCTCAAACGGCTGTAAACATCCCACGAAGACAAAGTTAAAAATGTCATTTTCATGCTCCTCGCTCTGTTAGCAGAAGCCGCTGATCCGCGGAGCGTGCTTTAAGTACACATGTTACTGTAGATATGGCGCCACACAATCAAGTCAGACTTTTTTTTCCCAGTAACATCATTTCACACCTCAGGAAATCATACTTAGAAAGAAAAAAAAAAAAGAAAGAAAGAAACTTCATGTCACTGTGAGTGTCACCCGTTAATTACTTCCTTTTTGTTCTCTTGAACTGGACTCTCTGTAAATGTAATTCTCACTAAAGCCTAATATTAAATCCCCAATGGAGGCTTCGGGTGAGCTTATCTGCATATTCAAAATGAGGACTCCCTTCATTTATGCCCAGCAGCTCCATTCGGGAGCTCTAGAGAGTGCTCACCCAGCTCTGACCGGGCACATCCGTGGCTACCGACAGCCAAGGGAGGCTGACTGGGAAAGCAGTAACGCCAGACCCCATAACTGGGTCATCAGCAGACGCCTCGACTGAGCAAAAAGAGCACTCGGGGATCCTCTCCAGTGAGCAGATACAGGATATCATCTATTAGCAAACGTGACAGTTTCTAAGGACAGTCCAGAAATATCCCAAAAATGCCCACTAGAGGGGGAAACAAGTAACAATGGCAAGCACAGGATCTTTAAAAATAAAAAATGTAGTCTCTGAACAAAACATAAGCTCCATGGAACGCAAAAGGCAAAAAGGAGTTGCCAGCAAAGACCATCCAAGGTAAACAAAGTCCAAACAGTGGGCAGAAACAGAGCACAAGGGCTAAGTGCCACTTGGTATGGGATTGATAAAAACAGCATTAATGTTTGTGATGTGCCATCTGATGGAATGAAAAATGCAATGAGTATGTCTCAGTTATATGCCATTTAGTATGGGATTTGTACAAGCAGTGTTGGTGATTGTGATGCACCATCTGTTGGAATAACAGAGAGACACGCAGACACTTTTATTAAGGTGCAGTATATGTCTCTGCAGTGAGCACTTCAGCCCAATAGGTGGTGCTGCAGGTTGTGAAATCCCCCTATTAGTTTGCTCAGTGCGTGCATAGATTGCTGATTTTCTTGGTTGCTTGGGCCCAGTTCTTCAAATGCTGTTCTCCTTCTTCTAGCGTCGGGCACATCTGTGTAGGCTGTGCCTTTTGGTATGGCACCACACCATTGCCCCATGCAAAGCTAATTTTTCACACAAACTGTACAAAGTTATGCTTCAAAAGTAAATGATTGGCTCAATGGACAAGTCAGCATCACCAAGTGAGAAGCTCTCCATCCTTGTCCCTTGAATTTCTCCAGAAGGTCCTGGTTCTTGACATACCTCCTCCATGTGATCCTCCTGGGGCCCGGTGACTTCTACCATGACCAGTTGTTTTGTGGCCTCTGACAGAACCCTGTGGACACTGCAGTGTTACCGAGCTTGAGGTGTTCACCTGGGTCCACTGTTAGCTGCCAGTCTGACCTGCCTGTCATTTGCACTGTGGCCAGAGCTGTTCTCCTGCCATCACAAGGGTGATGTTTGTGCTCTAATTGAGCTTGTTGGCCAGGATGGCCTCCTTCAACACCTGGTAATGTCCCCAGCGATAGTGACCTTTTCTGAGTGCCTTTGCTCAGGGGGTGTTCTGTTGTTCCTGTTCCTGAGCAGAAGGAGCAAGATGGTGTCTCATTCTTGATTAAGAGAGCTGAGTCTTTTTAGTTTAAAAAGAAGAAGATGAAGAGGAGACCTGACTGAAGTGTTTCAAATTATGAAGGGAATGAGTCCAGTGGATCAGACGGTGACATTAGAATGAGTTCATCGAGGACATGGGGACACCACTGAAAACTTGTGAAGGGGAAATGTCACACAAACATTTGGAAGTTTCTCTTTACACAGAGAACCACAGACACCAAGTAGTGTGGTGGGCAGGATGACTTTAGGGACCCTCACAACTCAACTTATGTTTACTTAGAGGAATTAAGTAGACAGGACTGGCGAGCTTTGGTGGGCTGAATGGCCTGATCTCATCCAGATTGTTCTAATGATGTGGAGGTTTGCCAGGCTGATGAAGCAGAAAATGTGTGAAATTTGAAAAGTTAGCATAAGTCACGACAGAGCCTGAGCTCTTCACAGTCAACTCTGTCCTCCTCCTCTTCCTCCTCACCTGGTCATGCATTTCAAGTCCCTGTGGACACCACAGCACTGGCATGGAGGTCATGGCAGCCCGGGTCCTGCTGTGTGTACTTGACAAAGCACAGTAAGGCGCTACATAAATAAAAGAAGACAAGAATGACAATTCTTATAATGTATCGATACGCTAATAATAACCGAGTGAGAAATGGCATAGTGTCTTAAAAATGAAGTGCTGTCTTCAGGAGAAAGCCAAAGAGGCGGCTGGCTGGCTGATAGCAGCTCTAAAGCTACCACCACGGGCTGTCTCTGACATCCGCAGCCGAGAAGAACCTGCGGGCCCCAGGAAAGGATGAGTCACTTACGGTAATAATCCGCTGCTTGTCAAACTCCACTTTAAATAGGTCAGACTCTGGCGGCCATTTGGAAACGGCCGGCTTATGTCAATATTATTCTTACGAGGGTAGGACTGCTGCCTTCCAGCTCCAGCTGACGGGGTGCGACTGCGCCGGGCATCTGAAACGGAGAGGGGCGAGATCCTCAGTGATGGCGGCCAGTGGCACAGTTTGAGTTCACTTGTATTGTTATGTGTGCATAGTCCAATGAAGACACGATGTAGACGACCAATAGATACGTGAAAGGCACTACATAACAGATATACAACTTAGATATACACAAAAGTCTGAATTAGTGTAATCCCCCCTAAATCGGGATGTCCATGAGAATTGTCATGATTCACTTCATGAGGTAGGCGTCCACGATAAACCAGAATTAGCAGTTATGTCAAATGTGTGAACAATTCAAAGGTGTGCTTCACTTTAAACGTTTATAAAGTCTACATGGTCTCACTTGTAATGGAGGGCTACTAAAGGATCAAAAATAACCTCCTCTTCATAAGTGGTGACCCTGAAATAGCATAATATGACACCCCTCATGTTTACGTTTGAAGTCTGTCATTTTGACCTTTCTGGCAGGGCGAGGACCACCGGATTTAGAATCAGATGTCCAAAATAGGATCATATACTTGATTAGCTTAACCTGTCACTCCACATGACGATGTATGTCACTGATGGTTGTTTGCTTTGAAGTTTTGTGCCCCCTTGTATCCCATTAGGGTCTGATCCCCTGGGGTCAGTGGGTGCACAACTTCAGGTCCTTCTGGTCGTTTTTGCTGAAGACTCCTGCTGTATTGGTCCACTGCTTATCATAAGGGCGCACAGAAAATGTTCCAAAAATGACCTAAAAATGAGTTTTTGTTTTTTTGCTTTTTTCAGGTCTACGGGGTCAAATCTAGGGGGAGCACCAAGATGGTTGACGTCTTACATTAGTGGACACCAAGGAGAGTCCGGCGGAGTGTCATTTGTTGGGATGTTCTTATACTGCTGAGTCAGGAGGTGTCAGACACATAAAACTGAAGTCCTTTCCAGTGGTGTCATGGATGGACGGCTATCCTGATGGAGGTGGACCCTCGATACAGGGGATGGTCTCACTCAGCCCAATGGAAGATGCATTCAGACTGGATGGGAGGAAGGCCAGTGTAATGGATGGACACTGTGGGGGCATCCCAGCCAGGATGGGCTAGTGTTCCCTTTCTTGGTTGAGAGTCTGGGAGGCGAGTTGTGGTTCCATAGGGCTACCATACTGGCTTGTGCGGGTGCCAATAGGAGGCGCTGTTGGGAGGTGAGCCCCCTTTCTTGGGGTGGTTCCCAGAGGCAGTGATTGAGCACCAGAAGTACCCTCAGATTAGGTTCAAATGAGGGAACACGCCACCCAGTGAGGAGAGTTGGACTCGGGAGAAGAGGAGCACAAAGCTCACCTGGGAGGAGTGGCGGAAGAAAAAGGAACAAGAAAAGGGGATTGTGCTGTGGAAGAAGAGGCCTGGGTGAAGGTGTGTTGATAAATCAAAATGGTCATTGGAACCTGGGACTGTAGTTGGAGTAAATGTGTCTGGAGATTGGGGCTCAGAGAAATAGATACAGTGGTCCAGGTATAGTGGGATATGTAAGACACCACACAATAAATAGATAGACATGAAAGGCACTATATAACTGGACAGTCAGTGCATTTGCTTTTCGTCAAACGTCTTGAGACTGGATGTCACTCCTTACCCTTCTCTGGCTAGACCTCACACCACTTTGCCCAGTTCACCTTCACATCTTTTTCTGCTTGTGTAGACCACCACCTCCACGAGGCTCATGCTCCTAGGTCTGCCATCACCAAGGTGGCTGTGCTGTAGATGGGCAGGCAGAGTGGCCGAGCGTCACTGTCACCGGACCCTACACCAGACTTTGTGTGTGACCGTGAGTGACCTACTTGTGTGCCCAATGCAAAATATCCCTGGGAACAGTTGCAGCGTTGCCCGGTCTGGGGTGGCACCTGCCTAATATGCCATGCAGGAAGTTTGTTGGCCCTTATTGTCTTGCATTCGTCTTACTTGCACGTATGTCGCCTCGCGGCTTATGTCGGTTTCAGCACATACTGTGCGTGACTGAGTCAGCGTTTTCGGTTTGTAGTCTAATTTTTAATTTTATCTTGGTATTATGTGTGTATTCTTGATTTGTGCTGCTGTAATGTGATCACCATAAATGATTTGTTTTCAAATTGGCCAGGCTGTACTTTGGGACAAATTCTATTTCTGGCTGAAAACTGAAGTTTAATTTATGAACCAGAGGGTTTCACTGTTGCCTGCTAAATCTATAGTCACACCATTGATGTATGCAGCGACGTGCTGGGGTATCGGGGAGTCGCATCAGACGGGTGCCAGTCCAGTCGGGGCACACGGCCTCCGACTCAGCCTCCCATCCCAGATGAAGAATTGTCATTGCTACAAGCTGGACAACGAAGGGTTGGGGAGGTGGGGGAGGCGCCCAACTCCCTGAAGCATTTTTCAGAGCCCCACATGCAAGGTCTTTGGTAATTTCTTTACAGATATAAATTTGAGATAAATGTCTTAAAATGTATATAGCTGTCATTTCCAGCTAAAATATAATCCTGGAGAGCTCAGCGCAGATCTCTGATTTAAAACTTGGTTTGCAGCGAGACTTAATCACACAGCGGCTTATCACACAAGACCCTCGTCTGCTGTTTCTTTGAAATCTTTGCTTTAATAAGTTGGACTTTGCCCATTGTCTGCTGGGGTCTTTCTCCGGGCACCCTGGTTTTGTGTCTTGTGTTAAGAAGACTGGTAACTCTAAGGTGCCCCATTTTTATGCAGTGGAGTGGCGCCCTCTACAGGGCTGGTCCTTGCTCTTTTTACAGGTGTAACTTCGAGCAGCCCACCTCCAACTCCCTCAGTGTGTTTAAGAAGCGTTTTGAAGACCCTCCTGCTTGGCGAAGTTTTCCAAACTTACGGTGGCCTTGTTTGATTTTGTAACCAAGGATTTGTAACTCACTAGCATTGTTGATGGAGCTCTTTACGTGTGGTGATCAATTTTGTCACCTTGTCTGGTCACACTTGACGTTCCTCAACAGTCCCCGGACTGATGTTTCCTCCATCATGTCGACCTCTTTGGATGAAAGTGTCTGCTTAGCAAATGAATGGAGATGTAGACACAAGTGGAGCTGAGGCCTCACTCGTGGGTTGTCCTTCCTCTTGAACCTCCGGCCCATAAAAGTAATGCAGGAAGTCGCTGGTTTTGACAGCCGCAATATGCAGTAATGCAGAGGCATTCGTCTTCATAGAAATGTGTGATCCATGTGAGACGGACTCTAAAGTGGCAAGAAGGTTAAAGCAGCATTAATAAGAAAACAACAAGGCTTTGCAAGAGGTGCCATTAGGGAGAGGGGGCAACAGGGGGAAGGAAGCACTAAAATGATCGATATGTGAGGAGAAGGAGTTATCTTTATGAGGAGCGATACTTGTAATGCATTCATAATGCACACCGTAGGGCAATCAGCGGGATGGAAGTTTAATCAAGCGTGGCAGTCCGAGGACCAAGTAATTGACTAAGCCCACCTTCGAAGGCTGGCAGAGCTTGGTTTTTCAACGGAAGAAGCAAATCATTATTGAATTGTTCCTTATACAAGAAGACGAAGTTCACTTCAGCAGGTGGTTGGTGGCAAGGTGGCATGTGGGGTTTTCCTTGCCCATCCCTGACAGCGTGCAGGATTGCTGGATGTGTGTTGTGAATGAATGGATTGTGCTCCCTTACTTTGTTCTTTGGTTTTTTATGCCATTTGCTGGTCGATGTCGATGGTGTTTTGCATTCACTTGACGTTTATGTATCGTCACACACAAGCCCTTGGAGAGCGTCTGGATGGCTCTAATGAAGTGAGACGCAATCGTCTGCTCTCTTAACCGCACACCGGAGGACGAGTCCCGGGACGGGCCGTGATGCCACTTCCGGTATAGCGCCAGACGTCCCACCTTCTCTACCCCGAAGTTACTCCATGATGGAGAAATCCTTTTTCCAAAACAGAAACTACATGGTTGAGTTATTTATTTTCCATATTTTCATTTATCTTCCATTTTTTATTTATAGTTAGGTTCTGTCTGTTCCATGTTCTTTGTGGGTGGGTCCTCCAGAGGCAGGGCCACCCTGACATCACTGCTGCTGTCCCCGCCCCCTGGCCATGTAAGCCCAGAGGAGGAGCTCAGGCAGCGTTTTAGCTGACACCTTGTGGACGTTGTGAGAATTGTCCCCCTCGTTTGGGTCTTTCTGGTTTTTGAACATTTTCCACACGTTTGTTGGAATGTATGTTGATTGGGTCTTTGTTCACTTCACGATTGCCTTTTGGCCACTGGTTTTTTTCTCTTTCAAGCACCCTTTAAAAATAAATATTCTTTCAGTTTGTAAAGATTCATCGTTACCGTTCGGTCACAAGCTGGAGTTTGGCTCGGTTTCTCCCTCTCTGTTGAGGCTGTGTGCTCTTCTTTGAGCGTCAGGTTTATGTTTTGAACTTCAGTTTCACCTGGGGTCATTTCTACAAACCCTTTGCCCATTTTTGGGCCTAGTCAGGCTGATGTCTTCTGTTGTAGTTGGGAGTAAGCTGGATAGGGCTGGCCGGTGGAGGTGCTGGCCTGTCTTTGGTGCTCTTTTGGGTGTCCGCTGTGAATTGAATTTGTCATTTGGTTAGATGGCTTCTTTTACTTTGAGCCTTGTTGATGTAGAGTGGATTTATAGGCTCACTTTTATGTCGTTTTTGATGCCCTGTGGTCTGTGGTTCATGCTTTGTCGTTGGCTCATGAGCTGTGGATCCTCTCAGTCCTGACTAAAGGAGAAGATGGAGGGATGGATGATTTTAGACAAACACGCAGCACAAATTGGTGAAGAACGCGGGGCAACAGTGCCCAGATTCCTGAAGCTCGTGGTGAAGTAAAGCCCGCACTATGGATACACAGAGACTGGCATTCTAATTAAACGACAGTTTCAATTAACAGGGGGGATTCAGTTCAGTCAGTCAGCAGCCGCATACGGGGTCCACGCTGGTTTAAAGGTGGCTTTAGCTTGCGTGTGAGGGATTTGGTAAATTTGACTTCATAAAGAGTGAATGGCGGCTGGAAAATGGCCGGAGAGAGAAATGAGTGACTCTTGGCCCTCAGTAATTGGCAGAGGACTTGAGAACACGATTATGTGTGCTTTACCGGTTAGGACCCCCTGAAGAAGACATTCCGCGTGTGTAGAAAAGGAGCCTAATTAACGGAGGCGAGGACCCTCCCAAAGGGAGCCAGATGCCCGAGTTTTTCTTTCTCTCTCCTGCAAAAGCCTGCAGGCGGCTTCTTCAGAAAAGGATGGATTTTTGACTTCCCCCTTGTGAGTTCATGCCATTTTATGCTGCAGGGGACAGGGCTCACCGTGACACTCTCCACAGAGCTTCCAGCTCCAGAGACGGCAATGTGGAATGGCGTAATGAGCGGGCTGCGCTGACAGCTCCTCACCCTGTCGGGGCCGGGCATTTCGCTATTTATTGTGTTCTGTAATGCGGAATTACTGGTGAGATGAATTCAGTTGAGCTTGAATAGAGGAAAAAAAATCAAGAAAAACTTGTTTTATGTAACGTACATGTGTGTACTAGTTGTGTGAATATTGGCCCCAGCACCAGACGGACACAGCACAAGGGCCAGGGCCCAACAGCAACAGGAAAACCCCACTGGCAGTGGGAGTGAATTGTCAGGTGCCCACGTGTAAAGAAGGGCACCCTGAGGGCAGCAGTAGGACCTGCAGATGTTGTGGTGCTGCGAGCACAGAAAGCGCTCGGCCCGAAGGACTGAAAAATGAAGGTCAGACGAGTGAAAACAGAAGGAAATGCCAGCTGGGTGGAAACTGGAGATGAGTATGACTACCCGCTCTGTGCCCCCAGCCCGACTTGCACAGCGTGTGCTCATTATTTTCACACAGGTGTAAAGCACGTTGAATTTTATGACTCTGTCAGATCGTCACCAGAGACGTGCCTTATCTTAGGACATCACGTGTGCTGTGATTTGTCTCACAAAGTGGCGTGAAGCCTTCAAAAGAGCCAAAGAAGCAGCCCTGAATCCCACCATGCCTGCCCAGAGGAGGTGCACCATAAGGCAGCCTATCTTCCACTTGACTGGCTGGCTTTGGCCTACACAAGGCCAAAATGTGCTTCAGAATCAAAGTTCAAAAAATATTTTATGAAATGTCCCGAAAAATGGTGGAGGGAATCACCGCCAACTCCTGGGTAGTACAGCACAGCAAGGCAGCAAAACAACTTTATGAGAGAAATGGAAAATATAACAAAATAGTTCATAGGAACAAAAAAAAAAATAGAAGCAAAAAGGACGAGTCCCAGTTCAAGATCTGCTAGAAGATACAAATAGGAGAAGCAAAAAATAACCGAGAGCCTGAGATCAAAATCCAAAGAAAGCACAAAACTCCCAAATTCCAGTGAAATGCAGCAGAATTCAAAATGAACTGCGCAGGACTTCAGTTTCCAGCCTGCCTTTACATGGTGGGGGGCTGCCCTTTAATGGTAATGTATGGGGGATCCACTCACAAAATACAAAAAACATAAGAGAACCACCCAGAGATACGTCATAAGAGCAAGAGAGAATAAAATAAACGGCTAATGCATGCTGGGGCTGTTTGAGGGGCCGTCATGGATGGTGCTGGCCAACACGCCCCGTGTGTGAGTGTGAGTGTGAGTGTGAGTGTGCGAGTGCCGTTCAGTCAATTGAGGCTACGCTGCTGCGTCTCTTGGCTTGGCTTCTCCCCCTTCCTGTTTCTGTCTCCCCTCAGTACGCTCGCCTCAAGCTGCTAACTCTTTTGTAAAGCTTGTTGGGGACAAGGTGGACACCCCTAGCCCCCCTCTGTCCAGTGACATGTCAGTAGACCACATGAAGATAGCCGATGGTTCAAGGGCTCCACTTTCACATACAGTATGTGGAAATTCCAGAAAACGGCCATTTTGCCATTGACACTTCTGAACTTTTGCAGCCGGATGTTTCATTTCTGCTATCTCGGCCTCGAGTCCGCAGTCTCTACTGAGACGTCCTCTTTATAGTGCGCCGAGCTGCCGTTACCGAGTTCTTACTTCAGGTCATTTTTCTGATCTCTTAGGTCGATGCTGCCAATCGTTTATTATTATGAGGGTGTACTTTAAGGGTTGCGTATGCTCAACGACGACATTTACAGTATTTCTATTGTACGTTTTCACAAAAAGTGCTTTACAAAATGAAATAAAAGCAAGTTAATATAAAACAGCAACAAGATTAGGCGATCATGTTATACAGTACGGTATGTAACAAAGATGAAGGTAAAGTCGAACGGCCAGGAGGACAGAAAAAACAAAAAAAAAGACCTGGAAGCACCAAATCTGCAGGGGGTCCAAAGCCAAAAGACCACCCTGCCTCCACTGGCACGAGTCCTTAATGTCATGACCCCGAGTTGCAGATAAAGCCCTCCTCGAGTTGTGCTACAGACAATTCTCGGTGCCTGTTTAATGTCTTGTGTGCCGAGTCTGAGAACAGTAATATACTGTACACTGCATTTGCCATTCCTACAGATGGTGCATCGGAAGCGTTTGTAATAATGGATTGATTACTACAACTGTTTGTGATGTGCCATCTGTTGGAATGGCAATTGCAGTACATTTTATTACTACGTGCACAGATGTGACACAGTCCTGAAGAGAAGTTGGGACACCAACCAGGCTGGTCCGTTTAATGCACAAACAAAACTGTTCACCAGAGAGAAACAAAAGGGAAGCTTAAAGGAGCAGCCACCGAAATAAAGACAATCGCCTTGAAATGGCTTCTCTGAAGAATGGGCCAGGCTTTAGGCGGCTCCACACTGCTTGTTGCTCTGGTCCAGAAAGTGATGCCACCCTGTGTCAGAAGGAAGGGGCCTTCTCTGTCTCAGTTGCCCTCGTTGGGCATCTTCTCTGAGGGAACCAAACGGAGACAAGGCTGTGGGTGACAGAGCCCCCTCTCATTCTGGCGCTTACCTTAGATGAACCTGGAAGGTCAACCCCCAGACGCACATGTGTATGATGCATTTAAAAATTACATTCCAACAGATGGTGCCCTGCAAACGTTAACGCCAAGGTCTGTGGCGATTTCTCGGATTTCAAGCTGCCTCAGGGATAGCTCAGCTAGTTGTCAGTAGTCCTCCTTCACGCTTTAAATGCTGAAGACCATTTAACACGCCGTCATCAAGACACAAGTGCCCCCCGTCACAATGGATGCAGAAGTGAGGCCAGTCAGTTGCCCATAAAGCCATCCTCCTTACCCTCTTGCGTGAGGGCATGCACCGAGACCCTGCAAGAGTCTTTAGAACACAGGAGGCCCCATTTTGTTCTCGATGCTGTTTGAGTTACTAAAAGCCGCTCTTGACAGACACAAACTAAAACGAATTTTCAAAAATGAAGCCAATATACTTGACTCCATTTGCCTGGCTTTTGATGAAGTTATGTGTGAGTTTTCTTTCTCGGCGAAGCTGCTTTGCATGTTGTGGATGAAGGTCGCCATAAATAAAACATCCCTGCGCTGATTTATTTATATTTCTGACAGGCGATATATACTGCATGTGACTGGATTATTTATTTATGTTCAAAAAACTAGAAAAAGATCAGACGGCTCAAAAAGTAGTGCAGCCTGGGAATTTCACGTTTATGAGAGCGGCAGCGCGCCCTCATTTTGAAGCTGCACCCCCATGGCCTTACCGGACCCTTTCATCTGCTGCTTGCCCACCCCGGCTCTCGGTCCATGCAGCTTCCAAATCACAGGGAGACATTTTCATTTGGAAAGAAGACACGGCGAGTTAATTGTTTGCATTTTAGGCCAAACTGTCTGGATGGAGCTCTTAGTGGATGCCAGGCCTGGGTTGCGTTTTTTCCATTTTAAGCCCTGATTACCTTGTGAGGCACTCAAACGTACGCACTGACGATGACTGGCTCCTCGCAGACTGGAAGGGGAATTGGTGCCAATTTCCATACATTATTTAACAACGTAAAGATCATTAGCTGCTGCCTCCTTCGCCGCCCGCTGTACACATTCATTTGTATCCCTCCGACTAGGAGAGGTTGATTTTGTTGGTCAGCAAGGGCCGCTGATGGGGTAATGCATCAACGTTTCACTCTTTGCTTGCCATCAGATCAATCTGCCTGCCTGGGAATCTCGTGGAAGGCCTCGCAAGCACGTGGGACGCCACTTTACAGGAGGGAAACGCTTAAGCGATGTTAACGATGCCGAGGAGAGGAAGTCGTTTGGTGTCATTAGCCGCTTAAAAAGCACAAAATGGGCAAAGAGACGCCTGTTAAGGGCAACCACAGTGCGAGAGGGCGAGATTCGGAAATGTTTTGGTTTTTTTTTTGTTTTCAAGTTAGATTGCAGAATTTAGAGCAAATGGTCCCTGAATTCATAACGGATCGCGGGATTGCGATTTGGATTATGAGTGAGAGGAACACTGGGAAACGGAGACTCTCGACAGGTTGTAGATTCACTTTTTGTTGAGCTTTCCTTCCCGAGTTGAGCGTCATTTCTGGGGTATTCTGACCTACAATTTATAGTTATGTGCTCGGCAGACAAGTGACTTGCTAAAGAGGTAAAAAAACCAGAAACAACAACAACAACATTTATTTCTAGAGCACATTTCATACAAATGATGAGCTAATTAACATAGAATGAAAGTCAGGTCCGATTGTCAGGGAGGACAGAGAAAACAAAAAAAAAAAAACTCCAGACGGCTGGGAAAAAAATTAAAATCTGTAGGGGCCACAAGACCACCCGCCCAGCCCCCTCTGGGCATTCTACCCAACATCAGTCCTCATGGTTTTCAAGGTTCTCATGGAAGAACTTGATGATGACGGTCATGCGGACTTCTGGCCTTCAATCCATCAGTGGAGGGGACATCACTGTGCTTTGATCAGGTGGTGGTGGTGCAGGTTGCCACCACAGAAAACTGGAAAAAGAACAGCAGAGAAAGTAGGGGTTGATATGGACTATGGAGCCATCAGGAATGATATTGATAATTAAATGCATAATACAGATGAAGCTCTGAGAAAGCCAAGTTAAAGTCATGAGTTTTTAGCAGTTTTTTAAAGTGTGCCACACTGTATTAGCCTGGTGAATTTCTATCGGTCAGCTATTCCAGATTTGAGGTGCATAACTTATCACTTCTTTTATGTTTAGCTCTTGGAATTCTAAGCAGACCCTCATTTGAAGATTTGAGGTTACGATTTGGAGTGTAAGGTGACAGCCATTCTGAGATAGAGATGATGGAGCAGATAATTAAAGGCTTTGCAAACCATCAGCAGGATTTTAAAGTCCTAAACTCTAAATGACACGGGTGACCAGTGTAGTGACGCTCAGATTCTCTTTTCCTAGCTCAGATTCTGGCCGCTCCATTCTGCACTCGTTGTAATCAACTGACTGAAGTCTTTTTTGGGTGGTCCTGAGAGGAGAGCATTGCAGTAATCCAGCCGACTGAAAACAAAAGCGTCAACTCATTTCTCAGCATCTGTCAATGTTATAAGGGGTCTAACGTTTGTTAAATTTCTTAAGTGAAAAAATGCTGTCCTAGTGATCGGATTAATATGCAATTTAAAATTCAGGTCAAAGTCAATGATGACCCCTAAATTCTTGATTTTTAATCCTAATGGATCACGTTTATTTGTAATACCCTCATTATATCCATTTTTGCCAATCACTAAAGTTTCTGTTTTCTCCTTATTTAGTTTGAAACACCTCGAGTAACATCAGGCTAGGCCTGTAGTAGGGCAGAGGGCTAAAGTTGATTGCCACCAGTGAAAAGACATAATAACTTAATACATTTACAGTCGTAGATTAACAATCAGTGAAGCAATTGGACTTAATGAGACAACCAATCAAGCGACAGTAGGAAAGGGCACAGAGCAGTTCAGATGGTGGGCAGGTAGGAGCTCCACAGCTGAAGAGTCTGGACTGAGCCAGCGGTGGCATCACCAGGCACTGTCCACTGGCACACCTGAGTGGGCGAGCAGGTGTCGATCGCCTCGCCAGTGTCTCCATGTACTCAGGTGCTGAGCCACTGGCTACACTGTAGGCAAGCGTCTGAGATTTGAACGTAACGCGTGCTGCTACAGGGGGCCAAGGAATCCATTTCTAAGGTCTGGTTTCCATTTGGAGACCACACAATTAGAATTTTTTAATGTTACTTTCAACGCCATTTTGTGTTGAGATGTTTAGGCTAATTTATACAGCCTCAATGTGCCACCATTTTGTTTTTCTTGAGGACTGCGCCATGTGTGACGTCGTTGACGTTGTATCTGAGATTGGATGAACCTTGTTAGCATTCTTGTATTAGTTTTCTTTTTTTGGTTTAAGTTTATTTTTTTTAAACTCTGACAAAAGGTCATTTTGCTTCCTGGTTTCTGTTCCTTGTGTCCTTGTGCGTCACAATTCTTTGTTCAAACAAAACACAAATCTGTCTTTTAGAAAGAACATTTTGATTTCCCATTGAGCACTGACATTTTGGGGAGTTTTGCACGCATCCCACAATGCACCACTACTGTGATGATGTCATCGTCGCTCACTATGTGCCGCTCTGGACTGTCCAAGATTGAAGTTTATGTGCCAGCCACACGCTTGCATTTTTGTGGATCTTTAAGATGCAACTTTTGCTTTGAACTTTGGGTTTGTGTTTCTGGTTTTGTCGTTTCTTTCTTTGCTCTCTGGTGTTGACCTTTGGTCCGGTAGTTTTCACTTCGTCCTGGTCATTCCTCATAAACATTTTCTGGCATTCATTTAGAAGCGAAAGCATTGAAGGGGAAAGGCAAAGAACGGCCATTTAACAGGGAGGGGGTCGAAACCCAAAGAGATGCCAAAACCATCTGTTCTAAATCTGGTCGCACAGCAACTCCTCATTAATGTGTTTGGAGGAGTTCCACTTCTGTTTTGTATATCTGGACGTGAAGCTGTTTCATTTTCACTCCCATTATGTTACGCCCAACACCGTTTTGTAGGCCGTGGCCTATTTGAGTTGTTTTGTTGCTGACCACATGCGTCCCTTCACAGCCACCATCTTCTAACGGCTTCTTCCAGCATGATAGTTCCACCATGTCACAAAGCAAGCTGGCCTCATGAACATGACAAGGAGTTCAGTGTTCCTAAGTGGCCTCGCCAGTCACCCACCAGGTCCACATCTGAATTGAGAAGGGATGTGGGAGGTTGGGAGGGTCACGACATGAACGGGGATCGGACAAATCTGCAGAATTGATGTGCTGCCGTCATGTCAACGTGGAGCAGAGTCTCAAAGGACTGTTTCTGACATCTTGTGGAATCCATGAGACTGTTTGGAGCACCATAGGAGGTCCTAGCCTGGTATTAGTGGAGTGGTCCGAAGGATCTGCTCAGTGAGTGTTTGATGCCAGGGCTCGTCAGTCAGTAACTCCGCTCCGAGTCGAGGGTTTGCGCTGTCACCTAATGTCACTCATTTCCTTCTGCCTCCAGATGGCAAGAAGATCAGTGACGTCTCCTTCGGTTTCCGGCAACTTGAGTGTCCCGCGTCTTCCTGTCTTAAATATGCCACCACCAAGATGGTGGGCAGTCTAAACACAGACTCGTGCCTGAGAAGACATCTCTTCACGACGGCCATCGTTCAAATTTAAAACCCTCAGTTATGCCCCTGCCCTTTATGTTTGTGTTGTGCCTTTTTGTTTTATGCCGCTTGCTTGTATTTTTTCTCCTCTGTTGCTAAGCTCTACCCACGGGGTGCCCAGTGCACTTTCAGATATTTTTCACTTAATCTTTCTGTGGTTTATCTGTGAGAATTTAATAAGAAGTCTGATGTCTTGTTTCATGTCTTCCAAGTGTAAAGCCGCTGCAGGTCTGCTTTTCTGGTTGTAGACAATAATAGAAATGTCAAAAGGTGCCTGTTACACCCTGGAGTTCAAGGAGTGGACCTTGACTGGCAGGCTTGAATGGAAGCCCCAGGAGATGTCAGCACCAACTTTTCAAAAAGACACTCCAGGAAAACCGGGTGGCATGGGGGGCTGCTGTGCCTGCGGTTTGCTCTCTTGATCGAGGGGCTCAGGATGCCTGTGGTGTGACGGGTGTCTGCCCGCCGTGATGAACTGGCACCCCGTCCAGGGTCACTTTGTGCTTAGGCACCCTGTAAAGGTTTGGAGAGCCCCGAAACAGGAAAGGTGTCCTCCTTTGACCGAGGCCATCCAGTCATTTTTGTTTTGCTAAAGTTGCTTTTTCCTCAACTCTTTGCAAAGCACAAAACATGAGCTTATTAGGAAATGCAAATGCTGACCTTACAGAGTAATTTGAAAGGAAAATAAACGTATAATTCATTTTTATCCAAGCCTCTGGCAAATGCAAAGTGTACCCTACTTCTAGTTATTACAGTAACGGGAGGCTCACGCTCGCATTTCTCGCTCTTGGCTACAGAAATTAATTGATCCGTTTAATTTGCGCTTTTTGCAGTGTTTCCACATGGCGGGAGAGCACATTCTGTCATTTACTAGATGGGCAGATTTCTTTAGCAGTTTGTTCAAAATGTATTTTTCATGCCTTCAAAAGAGCTGCGACTGCAAACACTTACAGAATATGCTAAGCGGAATAATTTGAGGGGAAAATCGCAGATAATCGCACTCAACAGAGAAGGCCTATCGGTGGCATCCTGCAGGGCACACACTTGGTGCCCCACTAAATGTGGCCTGAATGTCCTTTCAATGTGTAAAATAAGAGAGAGTCCACACACACACACACACACACACACTGGAGTGGGAGGAGCCTAGTAAGCTAAAGAGAGGGAGAGAGAGAGATGCTGTCAAGGGGTGGAGTCTGAGAGAGAGAAGGGCCAGGGTCTGGGTGTTAGTGAGAGAGAGAGAGAGAAACACACACACACACACATTGTCAGAGTGGGTGGAGCCAGTGAGAGAGAGGAGGAGTGGAGCCTATGAGAGATAGACAGAGAGATAGACGCATGATGTCAGAGTGGGTGGAGTTTGGGGGTGAGTGAGCTGCTGTCTAAAGGGGTGGAACCTGGGAGAGAGAGAGTGAGACTGAGACTGTCATAGTTTAGCCAGGGATTTGTCTCTGGCTCAAGGAAGTTCTTTTTTGATTTATTTGTTAAGTATTAATGCATCAGTCATGTTTTTCATCATATTTTTGACCTTTGTGTTCTGATTTTGATATTGTTTGTTGTCTATTACGTATATATTATACTTTTTATTGTATTAAGGTGTTTAGTTATGCTCCCTATCCCCTCAAGATAGTTTCACATGGAGGGCGTCACTCGGTGAAAGTCACGCAGAGCACGTCTGGTGTTTCAGGCCAGGGAGTCAGAGAGCTTGGCCTGTGCGAGGGCTTACAGAGCTCTAGAGGAGCCTTGGTGTTGTGCAGGCATGCCAGAGAGGGTTTTATCTTTGAAAAGAGCTTCAGGGAGACTACTACTTAAGTGACTTAATTCCACCTGATCAAAGTCTAAAGAACAGGCTGATAATCCGTCGTGTAATCTGACATCCACTGTCATTACTGGTTCTGTAATCTGATGTCCACTCAGCAACTGCAGTCATTCCGTGTGCCACGCTTTCCGAGTTGAGGTTGGGTAATGTGATGCCAACCTTACTAAACCAGTTGTTTATTCACTTTGTTCACATTTTTAAAACTGGAGAAATCAATTGATATGGGGGGCGGGGGGAGGATGTCAGCACAGAATGGCTTAAAAATGTGTGGGGCGCATGTGCATAAACAAAGAAGCCTTTTGAGTGGCCTGGCACATCTGGGCCACATCAGCCGATTACGGCCACCCGCCTGTTGTGTCACTCCATTCGGCCGTTTAGAGTGTCATCTGAATGTGTCATCAAGCTGCACTTACCTGCCTCAATGCAGAAGCAGACGTCCTTTTAATGACTTCCTCTGGTACAAGCCTTGCTGTCAAATCCGATTCTGCGTGAAGAGTCTTTGATGATGTAGAACACAACCAAGTCCTTCACTGTCTCATCGCAGAAAGAGTGACCAAGGACGGGCCAGCTGTACGAGCCTGGAGTACGGTGCCCCCCTTGGAAATCCTCCCATTGAAGTCCTTGAATTCAAGGATCAACAGGAATCGTTTGCTAATGTTGTTCTATCATGACAATAAGGTGGTAGGACAAAAGAGGGTGAAGCCTTTTTATAGGCCTCACAATTGAGATAACGTGTCCGATCAGAGCAGAGTACCTTCACACTGCAGAAAATGAGGGATGAGCCCAGCACTGATCTTCAGAACATCCGAGCCCAACGTGACCAACTGCCAGATATCAAGTAACTGACCACAAACTCCTTCTGAATGCTTTGAAATCAGGCGACTCCTGAGAAGAACCCCACATATGATAGCGTGTTCGACAAAAGAGCCTCTGAGACCACTCGGGGGGAGGACATAGAAGTGGTACCTGGGGGGTCCACATTAACCGCAAACTGGACTGGTCTGACAACACAGTGGTGCTGGACAAGAAGGGCCGGAGCAGACTGGACTTCCTGAGGAGATCCCAGTCTACCAGTTTATGGCAGCCAGTGTGGTGGTCTACGCTGTGTTCTCCTGGGGAAGCAACTTGAGTTCAAACAACACAGAATGCCTGAACGAACCTATCAGGAACGGATATTGGATTCTTTACCGGTGGTCTTCGCCCACCAAGAGCCACACGCTGATGTTTCAGACTGTGTCGATTTTAGACTTGTTCAAGGTCTCTGATTACAAATCTGATGTTAGTTTTGATTTTTGATCCTTTACTAACCTGCTGCGGACCTCCATCAGTGGGGGACAAATGTAAAAAGCTTTTAAACGCTGAGACTGAAGCACATATTGTAATATCTGACACAGCGCTTCTTGTTGGGTTTGTACTTCTCCCTCATGAAGTAAAGCGTGACATTTCTTATGAAGACCCCGAATAACATGGCGGCTTATGCTAATTTAGACTTTTTTTTTATTGTAGATGCAACATGAAAGGAAAAAAATACAAGTATTGTAGTAGTTTACAGTGTTTTATTGTACTTTGGTGCATGATTTTTGACATGTTAAGTGTAAATATGTTTATTTTGGGTACCCAGCCCCACACACCAGGCCTCTGATAAGCCACGTGAGCAGAACACCCAAACTACACACAGGCGGCCACCGGATATCCCAGAAGTGCCGAGACGAAGCACTGTGCCACCCGCTCCCCGTTAAACGCATCTGTCCCGGACGTCCTAATGCAAGTTTGTAAGATTCTCGTGAAAGGCTCTCGTCCTTGAAGCGCCCAGAGTGTTACGTGAACCCTGGAAGCAGAGACTGGGTGATGGACGCCGATAACACGTGAAAAGCTGCATTTTCTGTGTAAATCAGGAGGCTTTGTGCTTTAAAGCGAGCAGAACGTCATCATCGGAGGAGATCAGGAGTTTATCAGCCAGCCTTCAAGAGCGAACTTTTAAAGAAGAAGCACCGGCACATTAAAAGGAGACTCCAGATAAGCCGCCACGGTGTGAGTCAGAATGTGTTTTAGAAAACCTGTGGCATAAGCGGCTCAAGTGCCTTCATTTACACATCACAGACGGAAAGAAGCAGGAATCATTTAATAAAAATTAAAAGCTCAAGTCTCTCATTCTTACAAGTATTCCGACTCTTCACTGTGGCACTCCACTGGGTGCTCAGGTGGGCCCGTTTGCGTGAGTTCTCCTTGAGATGTCTGTAGAACTTGAGTGGAGCCCACCTGTGGTACATGGAGCTGAATGGACATCATTTAGAAAGAAACCTAAACCTAAGCCTAACCCTGTAAGGGACCCCCATGATCAAAGTGTGGTGAGCCAAGGGGATCAGATCATCTGTACAGCTTTGAGTGGTCCCAGGAGCGCAGCGGCCTCAAGAATTGTGAAATGGAAGACCTTTGGAAACACCAGGACTCTTCCTAAATCTGGCCGTCCGGCTAAACTGAGTAAACGGGCAAGAAGAGCTTTGCTCAGGAAGGTGAAAAAAACCCAGTGGTCACTCTAGGAGGGCTTCAGAAGTCCACTGCTCCACTAGCAGAACCCGTCAGAAGGACAGGCCCCTCCATCAGGAGTTTGTGGTAGAGCGGCCAGAGGGAGTAAAATGGAACTCTTGGTGCAAAACTCTAGCAAAGACCACCGCCTGGCCAATGCCAGGCCTGCAGTTTTGAAGGTAGTGTGGATGGACAGAAGCAGATCTTGAGCCAAAGACATCGGACAGTTTAGAGGAGTCTGAGAGCAGGAGGAGGAAATGATGCGCTGGTCTGAGGAGACAAAAAACTAGCTGAACTCCGGGTGCAGAACTCCAAGGCCAGGCTCTGCACGTCACCTGCCTAACGCCACCCCAATGGTGAAGCACGGTGGTGGCAGGGGTAGGTGACAGTGGCCAGAATTTATGGGAGGAGAAATGCAGCCATGTGCAGAGAGGTCCTCGGAGAAAGTCAACTCCAAAGTGCACACGTTTGTTTCAATGGCCGAGACAACCCTGAAGAGGCTTCAGGACAAGTCCCCTAGTGTCCCCAAGTGTCACCTAGTGTGGAGAGACCTGAAGATGGCACTGCCCATCCAATCTTTGGGAGAAACTGGCCAAATCCAGGTCCACTTACACAAGGGGGCTCCGAGTTATCAAAGGGCCTTCTGCTAAGTGCGCAGTTCGGGGTCAACACTAATATGAAAGAAGAGAGAGACCTTCCCCTTAACATCTTAACATCTCATTCTGGGTCATTGAGTGAAGACTGAGGGGCAGTAGTGGCTGGCGTGTCCATCTAATAAGGCATCTGCAGTCCAGTAAAGTGAAGGGGTCTTTGTGACCCTGTGAATCCCCCCTCCCAGCAGTCCATTAAGATGAACTTCTGTCTCCTCCTGACCTCTCGCTGGTTCTCCACAGTGCCAGGTGCAGGGTGCCCATGCAAGTGTCGTCAGTGGGCCTTTGATGTTGAAGACTGAAATCCAGCAAGTCTTTCACGGCTGCAGAGTGGAGATTTAAGGGCAGGTGACCGGCGGTCCTTGTGATTATCCAGTGAACTGTGGGATATGTCGGGGGTTTGCATTTGCAGCCCCTGGGATTCACCAAATCCACGTAAGCGGAGCGCACACAAATGGCATTCCCGATGTGCCCTACGCACCTCCATTATTAGAACTCCCGCTTCAATTTATTATGCCGTTTTTTTGACTGATTACTTTTCTTTTATTTTTAACTTCAGGGGACATCCTCTGCTCGAGCGCTCATCGCATCCCGTAATCAATATACCAGTGGACTGGTAAGACAGGCTTTATCTTCCTGGGCTTGCAATTTGGCTCGATGAATTATTCATCCGCAGAATGCCATGGAATCGGCTCCTGAGCAGCCAGTATGAAAATAAAAGCTTTACCTTATCACTCATAATCTCAGAAGCAGCAGTAATGTAATTCTTAGCGTTTAGCACTTAGTGGCATGTCAGGCCGGGAATCTGATATTAGACCATTAGAACCGTCTGAAGGAAGAGCGCAGAAGAAGGACGTCTCCTGCAGCTGTCACACACGCGGCAAGGCGCCTCGCCCGCCAGGACACCCGGAGAGCCCGCCGGCTGGTAAGTCCACCGACGCCGCTGCCCGCTGTACCCTCACGGTGTTCTGCATTGGCCTCTGGAATCGGTAGACGTTTTGATGCATCGTAGCCTCCCTTGCTCACTTGGGGCTTCGGGTGGATTTACGTCTCCTTCTGCCCATTTACTGGATAGCAGGGGGTCACTGGTCTGGTGTCACATCGCAGAACAGGGGGGTTAGGGATTGGTGGTAGAGTTTAAAAGGCACGCGGGGCTCCTTATGGGACAACACACCTCTGGGGGTCTATAACCGGAGACAGTTCTTCAAGTCTTGAGAAACTCGATGCCCTCGCCACGGGAGTGCTTGTCGACCATAACGGTGACCTGCTGTCATAATGAATTAAACGAAACAAAGGCTGGGTCTGCCTTCGCCAGTTTGACACTCCGTGCCATCTTCAGGACAGGTGACTCACATTATGAAGGTGTGTTTGTACCAACCTTGATGTGTGTCGCTGTGGTGACATCCTTATGAAGTCAAAGGGTCTGCTTCTGTTCCTGTCATCTTACTTTAAATGAATACATGAGTGTCACCTGTATTGTATGTGACGACTTCACAATTACAATGGATACACAAAGATGATACACTTGTCACCTCGTGATTGTTCTGTGTGGGCAGCCATACTGCCACTGTGCGTGAACACCTGAATATCGGCGTCACCATAACTGCAGGGTTCAGTAAGTCTCACCTCTCGCTGGTCTGCATTCGCAGTGCTTCTCTGGACAGGCGGCAGGTCGGCCTACGCCGCGTGAGCACATGAATACGGCAGGCCCACTGTTATGTATCCGACTCCATTACAGTGAAATCGATGGATTGGTCTCGGTGGCTCTAGTTTAGAGTATGTGTCCCCAAACGGTGACCTGCTGTCATTTTGAATGGACACATGAACATCGATTACATCCGAGGCTCCGTCATTAGTGTTGTGCTGTGTGTCCTTTTTTTGGAGCAGATGACACACATTATGAAGGAGTCCTGCCACCAGTGTGTGTGACCTCGTGAATATCGACTCGGTGACTTCATCATCAATGAATCAACAGGCTTGTGTTTGCGCTTCACAGGTCGCGGGTTCAGCAGTCACACTTATATGCTGTGTAGCTGTTGGACTGTAATTCTGAATCAACACATGAATATTCAATTGATTGTATAAATGAAGGTTGACTACCTGGTGTAGTGTAGACCCCAGATTTGGGTTTGTGTCTCCGGTCTCGCTCTTTCTGAACTTCATGCGTTCTTGAGACTGAGCGCCATTGCTTTGTGACTCTCGTTATAAATGAGCACATGAATATTGACGTCATTACATATCTGCTGCTCGGCCGCTGGCACGTCCCATCTCTTATGTGTCACCTCACTAGTTCTGAACTCCCAGCGCCCCTCCGGACAGGGTGTCCTGTCAGCAATGAGGCCACAACCTTCACTTGGCAAGTGGCACGTTAAAAAAAGTCTCATCAGCCCATAAGGAAAGAGTAATAATATTCAGTGCAAGTTCATGTAATGGGAGGTCCTGAAATAAACCCCAGTGAGCACCATGATGGTCCCAAGGCGCCTTTAGCTAAAATGCCACCATGAGTGGACCCCCCAGCACGCTGGGTCAGAGCTCTGGGGTCCCGTGTTTAAAGCATGGCCTGGTGCACCCAGTGGCAGACTAGCACTGGTTCTTGCTGTTGGGAGAGGCTGAGGATTAAGCAGGTATATGTGTGTGACACTTGAAGGCTGATTGAGGTGACAGACGTGTGTCACCTGGGATGTGTCCGTGGTGCTCTCTCAGAGTACCTGATGGGCCCGGGATTAGGAGAGGCTGAGGCGGTGTGCCATCTCGCTCCTCTCCCTGTCCACTGTTCACGCTTTTGAAAGCCCGCCATTAGCGCTTTAGGGAAATAAATGTGTGCCACTGATTGGAGTCGGCCTTTGCGTGACGATCGAAATCTCGGTGCGGACGTCCTCTGCATTGAATTCCCCAGGAGGCCAATTATGAAGGTGCACAAGGTTGTCGTACAAGCGCTTGATGACTTTTTAATGAAGCCTCTTAGTAAATATCAGGCCTCATACGCTTTCGTGTTTTGTTAGCATCTGACTCCTCGGCAGAGTGTTGGGAATTCATGCGGGAGACACTTTATAAATTAAATATTAGGAGAGAGGGCGGCTTGATTTTAATGGGCGAGCGCCTATTGTTCTACACGCCGCATTTCCATGGAGTCTGCCTGCCTTTTGATGGTTTTCTCCAGACAGGCACCTCAAAGAACGACGCCAAATAGAGGAAACACCAAGGAGCGGCCCACAGAGTTGTGGAGAGGGTCCATGCGGGGGGCGCCTACGGCTCAGGTGCGTCTGGCCTGTCAGGCCAAGAGCTCTTTAAAATGGCCGCTGGGCTCTCCGACACAATCTCACCCTGCCCTCGGTGCCCGCTCGGTACATGTGGTGAGGTCATTCTTGACAGGTGACAGCCACACTTCTGGCCAGGCTAGGTGGTCTCCTTGTGATCATTCACTAACCCACCCACCCACTCACTCATAAAGACCCTAAGGCTCACTGGTCATTCGTTCATTCATTCAGTAACTCACGCTGAGAGGAAAAGGTTCAAAGTAATAACTGAGGCTTGTAAACATTCATTTATTAATTTACTTTGTGGCCCACTCATTCATAAACATCAGAAAGTGAAATTACCTTCATTCAGTTATAAAAACAAGGAGCATTAAAGAAAGATGTGCCACTTGTAGTCATCCATTCATTCACCCACCCAGCCAGTCCCTAAAGCTGCCCTGTCTGCAGCCAGGTTTGGGCACAGTAACCATTCAGTCATTCAGCCCGGCCATTAGGGTCATTCCCTCACTCACACATGTCCTGCTCAAAGTCACATTCGCTCCTCACTCACTCACAAAAGACCTTAGAGCTCTGTTGTTCATTCAGTCATTTGCTTAGTGACTCACTCATTCAGAAATGTCAAAATGTTAAATTACCAAATTAACAATGAGGTTTATAAATAACTACAAGTACTGTCATATGAAAAAGTTTGGGAAGCCCTCTGAATTCTTTGGATTTTTGTTTCTCTTAATATCTGACATGCCTTATGGACACAGTAGGATGTCAGCCGTGACATGAAGTTTATTGGATTAACAGAAGATATGCAATATGCATCATAACAAAATTAGACAGGTGGACCCCAACAGAGATATGACATCAATACTTAGTTGAGCCTCCTTTTGCTCCTTTGATCCTCTAGACGCTGTCCTCTTATAACCTTTGATGAGTGTCTGGATTCTAGATGTTGGTATTTCTGACCATTCTTCATACAAAATCTCTCCAGTTCAGTTACATTTGGTGGACAGCCTGCTTCAAATCATGCCATAGATTGTCGATGATATTCAAGTCAGAGGTCTGTGACGGCCATTCCAGAACATTGTACTTCTCCCTCTGCATGAAGGCCTTTGTGTTTTGGGTCATTGTCTTGTTGGAATATCCAACACCTGCTTAAGTAACTTCAACTTTGTGACTGATGCATGAACAGTATCCTGAAGAACTGGTTGCTATTGGGTTGAATTCATCCGACCCTCGACTCTAACAAGGGCCCCAGTCCCTCAACTAGCCACACAGCCCCACAGCATGATGGGACCTCCACCAAATTTGACAGTAGGTAGCAGGTGTTTCTCTTGGAATGCGGTGTTGTTCTTCTGCCATGCAAAGCGCTCTTTGTTCTGACCAAATAACTCCATTTGTGTCTCATCAGTCCAAAGCACTTTCTTCCAAAATGAATCTGGCTTGTTAAAATGAGCATTGGCATACAACAAGCAACTCTGTTTGTGGCACGAGTGCAGAAAGGGCTTCTTTCTCATCACCCTGCCATACAGATGTGCTGAATTGTAGAACGATGTACAGATACACCATCTGCAGCGAGATGTTCTTGCAGGTCTTTGGAGGTGATCTGTGGGTTGTCTGTCACCATTCTCACAATCCTGCCTCTTCATATGCCACTCCTGCAGTTTTCTTGGCCTGCCAGACCTGCTGGGTTGGTTTTAACAGCAACTGTGCCTGTGGCCTTCCATTTCCTGATTACCTTCCTTACAGTTGAACCTGACAGTTTAAACCTCTGAGATGGCTTTTTGTGTCCTTCCCCTAAACCAGGAGACTCAACAATTTTTGTTTTCAGATCTATGGAGAGTTGCTTTGAGGATCCCATGCTGTCTGTCACTCGTCAGAGGAGAGTCAAAGGGAAGGAAGCACAACTTGCAATTGACCACCTTAAATACCTTTGACCACTCATGATTGGACACTCCTGTCTATGAAGTTCAAGGCTTAACGAGCTCATCCAGCCAAGTAATCAGCACTGAGCAGTGACAGGCATTCAAATCAGCACAATGACAAGGGGACCCACATTTGTGCACAGCCAGTTTTTCACATTTGATTTAATTTCATAACTAAATACTGCGTCACTAAACATCTTTGTTTGGAAAATACCGCAGTACTCCTAGGAAATGAAAGACATACCACTGTGATCTTTACTGTTGAAAGGAGAGTCAATTATTACACAGGCTGAGAGGGGGTCACAAACATTTTCATATGACTGTTAAATCATTCATTCATTCATTCAGTCCCTAAAGCGGTTATTTGTTTAAGGCCAGTTATTTGATTATAGTAACCACTCACTCACTCACTCACTCACTCACTCACTAAGACCTTAAAGCCCAATGTTCCTCCATTCATTCACTTATTAAGACTGTAAGGTTTAAGGTCAGATTCTCACAAACTCACTCAGAGTGTAAGGCTCATTCATTCATTCAGAAAGGGCACAGGTTCAAGGTTATAACCTCTACTTGTATCTATTCATTAATCAGAATCATTAACACCAGAAGACGTGATGTTCACTCAGCACAGGTGCCAGTCTATCCTACTGGGCACATCACATTTACAGGTGCCAGTCTATCCTGCTGGGCACAGTCACACCCACACACTCTGTTACCTGCACTGTGCCACCTTCCTGTCATAATTACACTTTGTTTTAATTACACAGCAAACTGAGTAATGTTTGTGAATTGCCAGTCCAGGGTGCCGAGTTATTTTTTTGATTCACAAATGAGATGTGCCCAGTCGGTGCCAACATTGTACTAATTTAACAAGAAAAAGACAAGAAAATAAACAAGCAGGACTCTTAGCCCGTCCAGAGGGCCCACTTGTACAGAAACCCCTTCAAGATGCAGGAAGCAGCAACTCCAACTGCTGTGCTACCAGACTGTCCCCCCTTTACAAATGATGAAGGCCTCGAAGTGAAATGCTGTGGATGAACCAAAAGATGAACGATTTATCAAAATGGCAAAGAATATTAGTCAAATAATAGATTTATAACGAGGGGTCAATGAAGACGAATGGCTTCAGACGCTTATTTAAATGAGTGCCCTGAATTATTGTTAATCAATAGCCGGCTGGAAACGCAGCGAAGTTAGCGAGCGATTAATTAGTGGAGTCGGCGGTGACACGTTGTCTTATTTAAACCTCGGCTGGCATCGGGGTTTGGCTTTTACAGGACTTACACACCTTTATACACTGAAACGTGGAAGTTGTGTGTGCCCTTGAAGGCACTATAAAGTCAGGGTCATCAGAGTGAGCTCTTCAGTGGTGGGCTCTCTTACCTCACTTGTCCAACATCTTGGGTTCAAATGCCATCCAAGTGGAGTGCAGATGTTCTCCCCTGTTTGCTGGGCATTGCCCCTAATAACACGTGTGGGTGTGTGTGTGTATGTGTGTGTTAGGACATGCACAGAATCGCACACTTTAACCCGAGTGCAAGTGCATGTGGTTGACGTAGGGTTAGGGTTCAGGGTATGGAGACACACATACGATTCTCAGTTCTTCCTACTGTACATCATCATCATCGTCGTCACTGGTTTAAAGTCCACTGTCCAGCCTTATCCAGGTTAGGTTGATGCCCCTCTGACCTTTTCTTCCACTCTTGCTGGTGTTGGCCATTTTCAGAAGTGAGTGAGACCGCACTTTAAATACCCTCTGGCACCAGAGTGCCCTTAGTTGGGATCATCAGGGGTTTAAACCATCGGAGCTGCAGTTGCCTGAGGGGTAGAAAAGACACCTGCTCTTTGGTGGCACATCATGACAAAAGGGGCAGAGTTGTGTATGGCATTCGATTACATTCACCAGACAAATGAAAAGAAAGAACCGGAAGCAGAAGTGACCCTCAGGTCAGCTCAGCTCAGCTGGGCTGCTAATTCCATAAAATGAAGCTTCTCAGGGCAGTGCAGACTGGCATATTGTGTTGAAGAATTTCACAGGACCGCTATAACCATGACAAACCCTACCAAACTCTACTAATACTACCGGCTCCGGCCATCGCCTCTAGATGGACAGACACACAGACATGGAGGATGCTGCTCACGTCTCTTCTTCTATTCCTTAAAGTAATCCCCTCACTGTCTGCTCTACTCATGGCGGCGGTACGATTTGAAAGGTCACTTTACTGCCTCAAGAGATCATTTACTTCTGCTAGTTTTGCTTGTCATACCTGAGAGTCTACCCGAGTGCCAAATCTGTGAAGGAGCTGCACCGTCCTCCACACCAGCATTCTGCCACACTCACTGTAGTGACAAGCAGCACACAAGATGGCGAGAAAAGGGTGAACAGAATAAACGAAAACCTCACTGGGACCTCCCTGGTCAGCCTCAGATACGGGACTCACCCCAGGCAGCCTGACTCCAACCTCTAAAGGCAGGCTTAAGGCCTGCACAGGCCCACAATCAGGTTTTGTGGTATCGAGTGCACTCCTACAGCAAAGGGGATGTGAGGCCACCTAAAGGCTCCATAGGCCAAGCATTAATAAATAGATAGATAGACGGATGTGAAAGGCACTATATAACAGATAGTGCCTTTCCTATCCATTATCTATATAACAGACAGATACAGTAGATAGTCTTCATCTTCATCATCATCACTATGGCCCTCCCAGGTTTCCCAGGTTATCCTGCTGCTCCTCCACTCAGTCCTGTTCTTCTCATATCATCTCACATCGCCTGTGCGCCCCCTCCTACCCTATTGTCCTCGTCCACTTCACCTCCATCCTGATGCCCTTCTTCACTCGGTCATCTTTTTCCTTTCTCCCCACCTGCCCACACCGTCTCAGTCTTGCCATTCATTGTTCTCTCACTCCAGGACACTCCACAGATGCAGCTGATCTCCCTCATCTTGCTCCATGTTAATTAAACTTTAGCAGACCCGCTGTTGTAATTCCTGGAGTGACCACAAGTCACAGCTGGCTTAATTCAGGGTGGCTGATGTGAAGTCCTCATTGCTCTTTTCTCCTGTCCAGGGCTCTTGAGTGGAAGTTGGAGTCGTTGAGGTTAAAGTTCATCAGAGCCGTTTCCATGGCTGTTTAGGCAGTCCTGGTGGCCGGCTGTGTGGCCTCAGAGGATGTGGCTTCTGATGCCATTGGTTTACAGCTCGCCTGTGACGACGTGTCCCCTGCCATCTTTTTCTCTAATTCTCGCGTCATGCCTTGGCTTACGTGAAAGTGCTTTGGATTCTTTCTGGTTCTGACCCCTGGCTTTCTTATGACGTCTCCTCAAAGCTCCTGAAACCCAACAAGAGGCACAATTAAGCAGGACTTGGCAGCAGCCACACGGACGCAGAGGTGAATTGAGGACCGCTGTACCACAGCATACCCAGTCTGGCACAAGGCTCACCTCACCGTCCTCATACCCAGTTAGTCAAACTCTGAGGCAGAAGGGACGACGTCGGGCACAACATAGGCACCAGCCCTGGATAGGGGGTGCCAGTGCACTGTGGGTCTAAGGCCCCTCCACCCCCGAGGCCCGGTCAGACACGGACACAGGAAGAACGTGCAAACGTCACACAGACCCGGGATGCTGAGCCACCGTATTTAAGTTGTAATAAACGCAGGACGCCGCTCTGGCATCGATTTGCTTACATTAATGGCAGCCTAATGAGTGACCTTTGGATTTATAATTTCCTTGACTAAATGCTTCCTGCTTCTTTAAATCTTTCCTTACTAGTAATTATCCGTAGAACCCGATCTGTTTCCATTACATATAGATCCTTTTAAACTTGAATGATAATGTGAGGAGAGCGGAATCAAACTTTCCCATAATGCAACCACATGGGAATTATTTACAGCAAATTGTTATTTTTGTCTCCTCTTCTATGTGTATTAATAATAGTAAGCTGTGTGATGAATTGTGCCCGTCTTACATGGTGGCACTTCAAAAATAAAACCAGAGGGCTGAGCGCAGCAGACTCCTCAGACTGTCAGGGATGTGACCCTGGCATCTGGGTGGCGGCACACAGTGCCCCCCTTCTGTTTTTGAATTCTTCCATTCCCTTTACAAGGAGCTGGTGGGCACGAGAGGGCAAACCATCTTGGGTGGGACATCAGCCTCTCCTACAGCTCATTGGTGCACAGGGGGACACATCAGATTGTTCGGCCCTCGTGCCTGGTCACGCGGTTGGTTCCACCACAAGGTGCCATGCTGGCACAGTGATGGTGCCTTAAATGTCTAAGAGGCCACACTTTGTGTTATGAGATGCTGTGAAATGAAGAACAGAATAAGATTAAGGGTTGGGGTACCACAGGTGACCCTGTTTAATGTCGAGGGGTGAAGTGTCGCTAGCCACGTGGTGGCTCTTCACAGACACAGTTTATAGGAGAAGACCCTCACTAGTCCGTGTGCCACGTGTTCCTGAAGCTTTGCCTCGTTTCGTATTGTACATTTTTGAGGTTGCCAATTGTGACGTGTTTTTATTTTTACGGCCCCCTGATTGCAGTTTCTTGGTTTTCTCTTCATTTTTCCAGAATTTTCCTTAAGCCTACAAACCCATCTTTACTTCTGCTCCGGGGTTCCTTCCCTCAGGGAATTCATTTTGGACTTGTTTTGTTTTTTGTTTGGAGCCTTTATGTAATATTTGATAATGTAATAACGTTATCTTTGACGCAATCCGGCTGCCTCTGTAACACTCCCATCATGCATGGGGGGTGTGTGTGGAGAGTGACGGTACAACGTCGCTCCTCGTTAGCCACTGACCTTCAGGTCCCTGCGATTCTCTCTTTGTGACTTTGGTTTATGATCCCTGGGTGACAGATGACCTTGAATTTTGATTTAGTGTTTTGATTCTCAACTTCCGCTTCTGACCTTGGCTTTGTCGTTTTGTTGCCCACGTTATTCTCCAGCTCTCTCTCTCTCTCCTTGTGCCCGGTTTGGCCGATGATTTACCTACTGCTCTGTTTTCTGCACACTGTCCTGGTTTCACGTTCTCAGCTGTGTTACGTAATTGTAATTACGACTCCCGGGTTCATTCGGACTCCTCAGTGTCCTCTCCTGGTTCTTGCACAAGTAGACCAGCAACAAGTGCTGAACGACTTATGGAGCCAGAGGCAGTGATGTCACAGTGTGGCCCCGCCTCCCTCAAAGCACACCCCTCATAAGAAGGGTTCTGCCGTGGCGCTTTACTGTGTTGTGGGGGTCTTCATTGAACCATCGCTTGATGAGGACCCGTTTGATGCCATGAAGGGTCCTTTGGACTTTGTAATTGTGTGTAATGATGTGGAGAGTGTGGTGGGCTAATCAGCAGGACACAACAGAGCAAGAAAATGAGTCCCTTTAAAGTCAGGGAGCCAGTGGGATTTTACAGAACTGCTGCTCTAATCTAATCAGGGTCTAAACAAATAAATAAATGAGCCTTCATGGGGGGCAGTTCTTTAGGGAAACAGAAATGGCTGCCCTATGGCATCACTCTGAGGGGCGTACACTAAATGGCCACTCATTGACAATGGGAGGATTTCTGCAGGTTATACTGTTTCTGCCCCCAGAACTCTCACCAATGGCACAACGCCACACCATTGATGGCTACCCATAAGCCACTACGAGTGTGTTGTGTTGCGCCGGCATTTATACTGCGCGATTTTCAAATGGCCTCGTAAATTTTAACAGCAGTCATCCCTTCTGCCCCTTCTCTTTAGCCACTTCCTTGTCAAGGCTATCGGAAGGGAGCAGACCTGCAGGGGGCGCCAGTCACACATCCCACCAAACTCCATGTCCCTTGAAAACACACACACACTCTTAAGCTAGAAGAACTGAACTCCGATGCTGGCCGCTCCGCACGGCTCTTTGAGTAGCAGGGTGCAGGCTTGTCCTCCCTCCCTGTTTATTATTTGTCAGCGGCTGACAAGCCTCGAGACGAGGACATCACAGTTGACTTTCTTTAGAGTGTTGGAAACAAACACGACGAGCAAAACCAAAAGCAAAGACATTTGTGTCCGGGAGCGGGCGGCGTGAACTTGTACGACTTCCAGACGGTTTCCCTCGGAGTGGGTACCTTTTTATGCTTCTGTAAATTTCCAGCCCCGGAGAGTTTCCACGGATGACAGATCCCTCCCCCCATCTCCCTTCCTTCGTTCCTTTCTTTCTTTCTTTTTTCTTTTTCTTTTCCTCCGGCCTAATGATTAGAAGACGCTCCGCCGCCCTGCCCAAACGCTTATTCTGCCGTGTTCGGCGCCTTTGTCTTTGAGCTTCAAACTTGCAGCTTCGTGCTGTTTTTGGTGTTTCAGATGAGAAACCTTGAAAAAGACGGAATATTTCATCGGAGGAATTTGCATTTAAAATAAGAGAAAGGCACTTCCAAAATCGTGTGTGACAGTGACCGCAGTAGCGGGATGTGCGGCAGCCACTTTAATGTGCTAAGTAGCTCCGTGGCAGCGCAGCTTGAAAGATAAGGAGATGTCAATGAGGACGAAAATTTCGGGAATCTGAAACAATTAATTTGAAAATATCGGGAGCAGCAAAAAAGTTTGTTTTTTTGTTTTGTTTTCCCCCCTGACCCGTAGCTGCCTGCCATGTCGGTTCATTCACGTGAAGACGTTTATCGGGCGGACGTGTTCAGAAATGCTTTGCCTCAGCTTTTTGATGGGTATGTGCACTGAAGTGAAATGTGATCCTCTTTGTATTCATTCCGTTTCTTATGGGATGCTACGCTAGGTGACTTTGTGGGGTCCTCGTCAACTACAGCAGGGCTGATTGATCTCAAACGGCCAGACCACCTTCTGGTGTCCCCAAATCGTTAGAATGGCCAGTAATTCACTCCACCACACTTAAGCTGCGAATTTCCCCCGTCATCCGGTTTCTTTAAATGGATGTGAAGGCAGCGGGTAAGGCGGAGCCAAATGTGACCAATGAAAGGCAGAGAGCTCGTCATGCAAAATTCGTGGCTGCTGTGCTTTGTGAGTAATTGTGAATGATGTTAAAAGGTGACCAGAAATGGGAGATCAAGAAGCAGGGCAACCAAAACCAGCACACGAGAGAAAAATAGGAGTGGAAGAAAGTCGATTAGACGGAAAGCAAAGGCCGAGCTCAAATACAGACGGGACCCCCCGGTACGGCCAATGAAAAAGGGACCTCATAAAATGGAGGCAGGAATGTTACGAAGTATTTCACAGAAACAAAAGTAAGCCACACAGCGAGGAACGACTCCTCAGGCTCCAAATCAGGTGGGAAATGAATACCAAAGGAGGCCGAAAAAATGAAGAAAGGGCAGAAAATCCGAACACAGCAGCACGGCACATGAAAAGCCGGATAGAAATTCATCCAAATGCAGATGATTAGTACACCTCACGCCGGTCTGTACCACGTCACGCTAAAGAAGTCACATGTCACGTAGAGCGCAGGTTTGTGACACACACGCTGCCTGGCCGTCCTCTCGCCAAAGTTTCGCCATCCCTTTGAATTTACTGTCCGCCTAATGAACTTGCGCTCGTCTACTCTGTCAGGCACTGCCTGCTGCCCGCTTGTGAAGAACGCATCCCAGGAGTGTCGCCAAGAGGCCGATAAGCTAAATTGGTGGCATTTAGGTGACAATTCTTACAGAAAAGGCTGTTTGGATCTGGGGAGCCCAGAGGTTATCTCAAAAAACGGGCCTCAGCAGGGGACTGTGTGGCTGTCTGCATATTACAGTTAAAAAAGGGAAAAAAAGAGGGAGGTGTGCGTGGAGAGACCCTGAGGAGAGGACCAGGCTGCTGCTGTGGGATGTGGGAAGCTGGGCCTCGGTCGTGGCATGCAGCACATGTGGCAGTGCCCCTTTCAGCAAACTGGCAGTAGGAGACGGACTGTATGAGTCCGCCCTGTGCGGGTCATCACGTGTTTTGGTGGGCTGCTCCACTGAGATGGCAGCTGATGTGACAGGTAGACTGGTGAAAGGCTCCATGTTTGTATTTTTAGGCTTATTAAGGAGCCCCCCGCCTCGTTTCTTCACACACGTCTGCTGGATGATTTGTTAGCTGAAGGTCCTCAGTGTTTGTGTGTCACAGAGAAGAGGACGTGTGGCTTTGTTCATAATGGCCGTCAGTAATGTCTTCATTCTGCCACGACCTCCAGGGGGGTCCAGAGTGTGTTCCATAACTGAGCCCGCCCTTTTAATTAGCTTGTTAGTTTGGTGGGCCTCTCTTGAAGTGATGTTACCAGCCCAGACTCCACTGTGCTGACCATCAGAAGAGTTGTAGAAAATGTGAAGCAGGAACTCGTCTCTTCTCTGGTCCCGCTGTGTTCCAAGACCAGTCCAACCTGTCATTGATGTGGACCCCCAAGTACTTGTAGCAGTGGACCACCTCCACATCCACCCCCTGAATAGTCCTAGAGGCTCTTTGGTGTGGTGGAAGTCACTCGGCAGTTCATTGGTGTTACTGATGATGAGTTGCAGACCATTCTACAAGTCCTTCCCCTGACCGCTCTCCTTTGTCTCATCCCCCTCATCGACAGACCCCATGAGTGCAGAGTCATCTGATATTTCTACAGGTGACCTGACCTGCCGTTGTGTTTCTAGTGTGAGGTGCACGGAGTAGTGAACATGATGCTGGTAGATAGGCCTGGTCCTTCTGGTGCTCCAGTGTTGCCCTCACAGGCTGCGGTCTGCCCGACTGGTGGTCCGCCATCCAGGACACCACTGGCTCATCCACCTGCATGTCTCTGAGCTGACCCTGTAACAGAGATCTCTGGCTGGTTCTGAGGGCCCCAGGTACACCTCATCCTTCCTGAGTGGCCAGCCTTGTGGGGCAGATGGGTAATGGCGTCTACCGCTCCTGGCTCTTTGCTGCTGAAATGTTGTATTGCTGGATTTCCACTTCAGTCTCTTTGCTCACTTTCAGCTCCTCCTTCGGCTCCTGTTTTGTTGTGTCGCTGCCATTTCATCAGGTGCTGTGTCACTCGGGACTGCAGTCACCTGAGGGTGGCAGCTTTTGTGGTGGCATTTGCTTTTCCTGGTAAGTCCAATCATTCAGCCCTTGAAGTGAGAGACCAGCATAACCAGCGCGCCTGACAAATTTACAAGTGCATAGGATTCATTTACACCAAAACGGTCATTTTGATTGGGCGATTGTGTCCCGCTGAGGCCCGCCCACGATGACGAGGGTCTGCTCAAGGACCCCTTGATTCTTCATGCGAGTATTCAAGATGAAGGTAAAGAAATCCAAGCGGATGTGTGTGATTTATTTGAAGCGAGGGCTAAGTACTGCACACTACGAGAGGCGCGTTATTTTCCACTTCACCGCAAGTGTTTATGATTTGTTAAGCTTTAATGTGCTTTAAGTGCTGGTTACGCATCCCTCGGGCATCGACTCTCACGGGAGAACATGAAAACGCCTTTTCTTATTAAGCTCATGTCTGATTACGACACATCTAAAGTGCTGTTTTGCAAACGTGCCCGGGATTGTTTTGTAAAGTGCCCTGTGAGAGCGTGCGCCATTAAAGAGGCCACTTAATCTGTGAGCTGGAGTGGCTGGCAGTGCCAGGAGGGCATGGGGTGGGGGGCATTGATCCACACAGGCACAAGAAGCTAATCGGGGGCCTCCTGGTGCTCTTTGGATTGCTTTCTTGTCAGATTTGAGAGTGTTGATCACATCTTCCTGTGTAATGTAAACTTGAGAATAACAAATACTAAAATAGTCGAGGTGTTCAAAACCTTCCCAGAATGCACCACTGTGCTGCAGCAGGGCAACCCAAATTGGACCAAAGGGTCCCACGTTAAAAGGCGTTTATAATACAACACAATCATCAGAGAGGTGCCCACAATGGAATGCGGTATGTTGGGAAAGCAGCCATGACATGAAAATATAGTGGGCTTCAAGGGTCCTATAGGGTGCCCTCTTTAACTTGACGCCATGGCCTGGGTCATGTGAGCATGTCTCTGCAGACACACACAGTATGTTGGGGTATTCTGGAAGGACATCTCGGGAGGTCTTGACACCCATTTTACATGTAAGGTAGCTGAAGTATGTCCATGCCTCTCTGTGGTGCCACTAGTGTGCTGATTGTTGGTATCTGGCTGCCATGACAACACATTGAAGGTGGGCACATCCTGATATATTGTTGTGAACTGGGGAGTTCTTAAGCACTCAGGGTGCAAGAATTATTTCTTGGCTTTACTGGGCAGCTGCTTATCATTGTTTTGGCACAGAGGAACCTCATGGCATCGTTTGATTTTTCTGTTCAGTGCTTCATTCTAAAATTCATTGCTGTTCTTCCGCTGCCATTTTGTTTATCGTTGCCAGGATTTGCCCAGTCGGGGGCGTGGTTTCCGAGGTCGTGACATGGCAGGATTAAAAGGTCATTCTCGGTTCACTCGGACCCCCAGAGCCCTTTTTATTTTTGTGAGGAACCACTCGTGCCAGCCTGTCCTTGCCTTGCTTGGCATCAGAGGAGCGCAGCCTGCGAAGAGACTCGCCACACAAGCCACGTTGTTGAGTGTGTTCTGGTGTTTCCTTCTTAATTTCTTGCATTTTAAATCAGGCCTTGGTCTGCAAGTTAAGATATCCTGGATCGATGAAAATAAATTTGGCAGCTGGCCTCCTCGGAAAAGAAAGTTACGCAGGAATGAAGCTTTAAATAGTCTGCATATTTATTTATAAAACTGTTGCTTCCAGCAACTCCCAAACTGAGAATGCATGGGCAGCCCACAACACAGGCAGGCAGCACAGAAATGAACAATTTAAAGAGACGGCCGGAGTGCATCTTCCTTCTCTAGAGGACGCCACTCCATTAAAGTCAGAAAGACAAGTTTAGCCTGCCAAGAGACCACAAGACCTCCGGCTGATAAAGAGAACGAGAAATGTGGCACACCCGAGAGACCACCTGCACACGTGAAGGACAATCAGAGAAAGGCCAGCACTGGGTCTGTGTTATACTCACGAAGAGTGACACCAGATAGCGGGGCAATGGGGACCCTCTGAACCGCTGCAGTCCAGAAAAAGCAAATCTGACAAGCTACTCTCGGCTGCCATTGTTGTGTCCTGCTGTAGTGAGGGGCAGTGAGGCCTCCACCACATGAATCGACTTGACAGGTGGCGCAGTCTTCATAAGGTGCCAGTGTCGCCACTGTGGGCGGCCATCTGGGTTATTTCCGGCCACATTGGCAATGTACCACCTGCAGAACATGGACGTGTGACATGAAGACTTTTCAGCCCCATTTCCTCTATGGAGGTCATCGGGGTAGGACTAAAGCGTTAAAGCTCGACGACGTTTGTAAAAATGAAAGACCCTCAACACAAAAGGAGATTTGGGGCAGCACTGGTACTCTTGAATAAGGCTGCAGAATTGAGGTACAGAACTGAATTCAAAGTGGGAGGTTGTCTTGCTTTAAATGCAGGTCAGCAGAAGTGAAGTCATTGGGGGGCCACAACTGGCAGATGAGGTCATCAGGGGGCCAGAAATTAGGTCATTGGGGGCTGGAACCGGCAGTGAGGTCATTGGGACCAGGCAGAATTTCCTGTGTCTGGTCTGCAGGGTTAAAAGAGAAAGGCGCCACCCCCTGGCCTGGAATTCTCTTCTTTTGGTCCTTGTACCTGCCCGCCATGCACACGTGCGACACGTTGACATGAAATGTTAAACACTGAGAACAGAAAACTGCACTTCCTGTCCTGTGTATGCAGTACAAACGTCTTCCGTCTTCGTGACTAATTGCTGTTATTCTGCTAAAGCTTCAGATTTGGTTCCCAGGTGGTCATCGACCTGTCAGCCCCACAGTGGGCACTGTACCTTTCACTTTGGCTCAGCAGGTCCAGGAGGACACCACAGAGGTCTGACATCGGTGCCCCAAAGTGCACCCCATGACACCAAGAAGACTGACACGGACTTCATGATGGTCAATCAGGAGCAACAGGGAAATGAAATTTTAAAAAAGCGGGTCAATGGCCTCATGGTCGGCTCTGAGGAGTGGATGAGCTACTGAAATGACACGATGGAGGCCCCTCTGATCTCGTCAGGTAGCCCTACATGCTACCTGTGTTCTGCTACCAAGAGCAGAGCCGCCTTCATAATAATTCTCAAATGGGAGAAGGCCAAGACCCTTCATTGAGTCGGCTGCCCAGCCAAAGCTGATCAGGGCCATGAAAGGGAGGTGACCGGGATCACGATGGTCACTCCGGCTGAGCTCTGGAGCACCCATGTGGAATAAGGGAAACTTCTGGAAAGACGACCAGCACTGGGCTTTGTGGCGGAGTGGCCAGATGGAAGCCTCGCTTCAGTGAAAGATCCATGGGAGCCCACTTGGGGTTTGCAGGAAGGCACCAGAGGACTCTCAGACTGAGAAACTAACATTAGCCTGTCGTCTGGAGGAGACCAGGCCAGCGGTGAAGCCTCAGAAAGTGGGAGACAAGACGGGGCTGAGGAGAAGCTGCCCAGAGCACCCTGGACTTCAGACTGGACTGAGGCAGTTCACAAAGTAAAGACTAGACAGGAGGGGCTTCATGACAACTCTGGAAACTTCCTTGAGAGCCCAGCCACAGCCCGGCCTCGAACCCAACCAGACGTCTCTGGAGAGACCTGAAAAGAGCTGGGGGGTAACACGAGAGTAATGAACAAAACTAACAAGGGCCTGAGCAGAACTAACAATGGGCAGGACCGGACCACCACTGTCGCAGCCCGCTCTTTATTTTGGGTCTCACCGTAAGAGTCAAAGCGACCTGTTGCTGCCGATAAGCCGGGGGCGACATGCAGCTCTAAACGCTTTCCTCTTTTCCCCCCAATGCTGTCGTCCAAACCCTATGATGAAGGACACCATGAAGTTTTCCATCTGCACTTTCTTTATGTGGTCTTCTAATTTAAGTGAATGACTTGAATCATCGATCCACGGTTAGACTCTGCAAACTCAAATGATCTCAGTTTTAAAAGGAGCCACTCCATCTTGGGCCTCTTCTAGAAAATGACTGCAGTGGCAGCGTCTGTAAGCCGATCAATGCTGGCTGCCACACTACAGCAGATATTATTAGATGGGCAAGAAACATAAATCAAACTTTACTGGTTTGTTAATTAGCTGTAGGTATAGAGGGTCTTTATTGTCACATGTACTGAGGACAGTAAAACTTTGGCTCAGCCTCAACACGTCTCCATGGCGAGTGAGCAGAAGTACCAGACCGCAAAATGGCTGCCGTCCTCACCTGAAATAGCAACCTGCAATTGAAACAATGGTAGAGGACCACATCGCCCTCCAGTGGCCGAACTCTGTTTATTATGGCATCTCTTACCACATCGCCCTCTAGTGGCCGAAGTCTGTTTATGATGGCATCTCTTACCACATCGCCCTCCAGTGGCCAAACTCTGTTACAGGTTTATCAGGTTCTTAGAAGTAAGATGGCGCCAGTGTGTCTCTCGACTTGCTGTCTGCTTCTTTTACAGTTGTGATTTTTTTCAGTATGTTGCTCTATGATCATCAGACTCTCATTCATATTTCTTGTAAACTAGATTTCTCGATGGTCGCTATTCTTACTTTCCCCCTTCATACCCACCACCGCTGGCAGATGTGTGCCACCTGGCCAGCTCCCTGGACTAGCAGAAGCCCCAGAGAAGACGGGGTAAAGACGTGGAGTGTTGGTGAGGCTCAAGAAATGCTCAGTTATATTCTGTGGTCGTCTTCGCCTTGTGCCCTCTGCGAGGAGTGTGCAGGTGGAAACTCGCTTTGTCATTCTCAAATCTTTGGAGTTGAGGTATGGTGGGCTGGGACCCGGGGTGCCAGTGGTACCAACTGTGGTTCCCAGGTGTTTCTTTAGGCCTCTTCAGTTTTACGATACTAGATCTTTAAAAGATGAAACTTGACTTCATGTCATTTGGAGCGACTAGAGAGTCTTTTCTCTGCCTGACTGCTACTTCTTTAAAACTTCCATAATTTCTGGTTGTGCTGGTGGTCTTGCTGTGATTGCTGAGGGCCGATGCCTTCCCAAGCTTTGAAGTGCTGCTGCTGAAGGTGGGTCTGCCTCAGCTGGTACTCTGTGCCCTGGTGAACAGACCTCCTACTCCATCGAATGTTCTTTCTGTCAATCATGACGTTATCTGATCGTGTCATCAATATTGTGGAGACTTCAGTATCCGTGTATGCTGTCTGGCAGAGCCCTCGACTAGAGATGGAGAGTTGGTGGTCTTACTCGGTGATTTGCAGGTCCCACTAATGAACAAGGACGTACACCACACCGAGCTCTTTCCTGTTTGGGATCTTGTAGCGACTCGTACTTATTGTCTGCCCGTGAGGTTGTGACTTGCATGTGCTGGTTCAGTGATGTTCAGCCTTTGTGGTGGTGAGACCCCCTTTTTTCCAGTACAAGTGATTGTGACCCACCAAGGCTGCTCACCCTAGAGATCCCCCTTGGTGAGTCGAGTGCAGATTTGGTGAGATCATCAAAATAGCAACTCACTGCAACCCACTCACTGTCTGTTTAAACAATGGCGACTTGTGACCCATCAAGGGTGCGATCGTCAGAGTGGTCCCCCTTGGTGAGTAGATCATGATGGTCTGAGCAGCCACCCACCATAAACGACAGCAACCCAGTGGCCAATGAAGACTCTGGAGATCAACACCTCCATTCTGCATTCTGCAGCAGCGCCAGGATTAGCGTGTGCCCCCCAGACTCGCAGTGACACGATTTGCTATTAAGAGACAGATAATGTGTCATTCAAATGGGGTATTAGCAGTGAGGAGAGCGGCACGGCTTCAGGGCTCCATAAGAGTGGCAGATCCTTCCAGATTATGACGGGTCATCTGTTTCACAAGGCAGTGATGAAGTACACCGATCGGCTTGTGTATGTCTGCTTAAATAAACGGATGATGATAACGTTTAATAATGGCTGCTGCTTTCCTCCTAATCTTCCTCCAAGTTTGGACTACTAATCACATGGCGGCCGTCAGGCCTCACGTGGTAATCGGGAGGAAAACCAGATGCCACCAGAAGGACTAGATAAAGAAAATGGGGGCACAACAAAAGCCCAAAACCAAACCCATCAATGACAGGACGAAGCTGAAGATTTCCACCCCCGTGTAACTGACACAGACTTTCATTGGCTGCTCGTAAAGAGTCACAAACTCGGACGCCATCTTAAATAGTTGGCACATATGTGAGGTCACACGCGACACCGAAAGCTCAATCTGGTTCTACGGCACAGACTGTGACCTGCAGCAAGGAGGCAGTCAGGAGCAGAGAGGACTGGGGGTGGGGGGGTACCCCGGGAATCCCCTGAACAGCAGCTAAAAGAGAAGGCACAATGGGGGGCGCGAAGACACAACAGGCCAGAGGCCGATTCTAAAGCAGCCATTGGAACTTTCGGCGTTCTTTACTTTGCAGCTCTTCTCGGACTTGGGTCCTGGCCACCGTCCTGTGAGGTGACAGGAAGGGGCAGGGCTTCATCCAGACATTGCGGCCGGTATGGGTGGGTGTCCTCTCTGGGATGTAGAAAAGGGAGAGGACACCATTAGTGATGGCGCCCCCCAACTCAAGCTTGTCAGGGGATCCCGGATGCACATGCCTATGACCGTTGTGTGAGCAGGTGACACAAAGGTTAGAAATGGTGCGTCACAACAGGCCATTGAGCCCAGCCAGCTCATCCAGAAAAACCATCAAGTTGAGATAAGAAGGTCCCTAAAGTCCTACTTTCCACCACAGCCCTTGGTCACTCATTCCACGTCTCTTAACATTTTTGTGAAACGTTTCCAACCGTGTCCCTGTCTTCTTGTAGAATTGACTACATTTATTTTAAAGTAACAGCTGGGACCCCCTGTAACTAACCTAACCCTCGTTACGGCAGGCCAGGTCATGTCCGTCGTCCCCATCCGGCTGGATCTTTCCTTTGCCTTTGACACAGTCGGCCATCAGATCTTTCTTGCTACCTTCTCTGACCTTGGCATCACCAGGCCTACCCCCAGCCCAACCTCTTGGGCAGATCTTGTGTTCTAGCAAAAAGAATTACCAAGGGTGCGCCAGGCAAACACATGGATTCCCCAAGGATGGGTGCTGGGTCCCCTCCTCTTCTCCCCTTATTCTGCCTCTCCTCCCTAGGACGCTTCATTCAGCCCATTGGTTTCTCCTACCAGCAGTATGCTGATGTCATTCCCTCCTGACAACCACATGGTATCCGCCAGAACCTCTGCATGGCTCACTGACATTGCATCGTGAGTGAAGGGGCACCATCTACAGCTCAGTTCGACCAAGTTGGACCCTCTTGTTCATCCCATCTTTTCAGCTCGGCGTGTAGTCAGAGTGCAGTCTGACAGATCAACTCTACGCAATGTCTGCTAGATCAGAACATTTCAAGGAGATCTTTGAACTTCGAAAGCTGAGCACCCATTTTGGTCCTGGTGAGGCTTGGGGCCGGGATGCCTGGGGTGAGACCTCTCTGTAGGTGGGCCAGTCAAGGTCCTGGTCTGGCCTGTGGGTCTTTTTGGAGGCTTATCGTCCTTTTCGCCATACATTGGTGGAATGGCCCCTCTTGAAACCGGGCTGATTAGGATCAACGGGGTGTTCTGTCCAAGTTAACAACCAACAGTCCTGGCACTCTTCAGATTACTGAGGCAACGGTGTCTTTGTGGTTGAATGGAGTCTGAGCCTTCTGTGGCTAGACAGGGTGTTGAGCCTTCCATCGGAGTTCAGCCCCACCAAGTCCAGTCCTAGGTGGTGGGTTACCACAGCCCACCACAGCCCATGGAATGTAAGGTTAAATCAGTGAGGATGAGCACAAAACCGCAGGAGAAACGTATAAGGAAAGGTGAAAATGTAATGAACAACACGAGAAGCCGGCGCAGCCCATAATATCAGAGCAGAGCGTAATGTCTCATTTATTTAAATGGCTGTCTGACCAAAATATCAGCACATTACATTCACGCAGCATTAAGACATCTCATTTAGGCCTTTATCAAGTATGGGTGTCGCACTTGAAGTTTGTCAGCTTTTTAAAATGATAAAATCCAATTATCAGCCGGTAGCTCAATAGTGCGCGCCACAGATGGAACATCGGCGTCAATTTGGGAGTCGGGGCCTCCATTGTCTTTGAATTGCCCTGTAATTTACGAGTCGGGCTGTGTGCCTCATTGAAATTGTCATTCCAGGCTGAGTGTCGCCGCTCTCATGACGTTCATTAGCCTTCTCTCAAATGCCGTCGTTCTGAATGGAGATGGCTGTGTTCACAGTGGCGTGCGTCGTGGGGGGAAAACCAAACAACGTCGGTAACGAATCTCATCGAGACAGCCAGCTGGAAAAGGAGGAACAGGCCGACCAAACCTGGCAGCAGGTGAAGCGGGGAGACAGAAAATCGAGACGACGAGCAGAACCTCAGCCAGAGTCCAAGAGGAAAGAACCGGCAGAAGGCTGAAAGGCTTCCTCCTGAGATTTCAAACCCGCACGCCTGTTGTGGCCCATCATCGGTGGCACACCCAGAGGAGTCACAAAATGGCCGCATGTCAAGACCAAAAATAACAGAAATGAATCAAAATCCTCACAGTATAAAACAAGTAAGAAAATGGGGATATGGCGGGTGCCCAGTTTACAACACTAGTGTGCCCGAAGTTGATCTCGTAGACTCGAGTGCTGCAGTCAGTGTTATGAGTGCGCACACAACAGCAAAATGGTGTGATCTAGCCTGCCCAGAAACAGGCCTCACATCAGACGGCCGGACCCCAAACTCTACCGGCCTGCTGCAGCCCACACAAGCTTAACTGGGCTTCAGAGTACCTTAAATGTCCAAAAATATAGCAAAATGGCACAAGGTCTTGAAGAAGACGCATAAACAAGGCCATGGCCAGACCTAGAAATAGGCCTCACCTCGGTCAGCCAGACCCCATACTGTAATGGCCTGCTTCGGCCTAAAAGGCATTTTGGCTTTAAAATACTTGAAATGCCCCGAAATCTCTTAAAGTGCCTCTCAAGGGAAAGCAAACTCCTAAAAATCCTTTGGCTTGAGAAACAGTTGGTAAAATGACCTTTATAAATGAACCTTTTTATTAAGATAAATCAAAAAAGAACAAAAATAGCAAAGGGCAAAAAGATGTTGCTTAAAAGCCAAATTTCTGTCTTCTATAAGTGTGCATTATTTATCTTCTGCATGTTATTTATTCTTATCTGATTTGATTAGTTTTTTGCTTGTAACTGTTTCTTTGACATCTCGTAAAGCACTTTGAGCTCATTCCGTGTGTTGTAAACTGGCAATGCAAGGCCAGCGAGTCCCAATACGTAATCCGATGAGCAGAACCGAAGGAGACGAAACCAGCAAAATCAGAAAGAGAAACCAAACCCTTAAAGTACCCTCCACAAACTCAATGCATCACCACTGGGGTCCTCTAGCCTGGCTGGTCCCTCCAGTCATTCAGCACACCGCAGGGGGCGGCACCTCTTCTGTGTCGTCAGGGTGGCCCCGCCTCCTGTGGCTCGTCATTCAGCACACCACAGGGGGCGGTCCCTCTTCCATCTTGTCAGGGTAGCCCCGCCTCCCAGGGCTTCCATCATTGAGCACCCTGCAGGGGGCGGTCCATCTTCCGTGTTGTCAGGGTGGCCCCGCCTCCCAGGGCTCCAGTCTTGCAGCTCAAAGGCTGGCCACACATTTGAAGGGACAAACCCTAACTAATAAACAAGTCCGTTGGAAGTCATACATGACAATAAAACACGCCGGGGGGTAAACTCCAGACTGCCGTTGGCACTGTGGTTTATTTTGCATTTGATTGTTGCTTTTGAGTGTGTTTCCTGTTGTTATGTCATTTGTGTTATGGTTCTCATTACTTTGTCCAGCATTGGAGATTCACCCTGAGTTGCATTGCTTTTGTTTGTTATGGTTTGACCCCTGGCAGGTGAAGTGACCTGCTTGAGGTCACTCAGTTTGGGTGGTCCAAAGCCTCAGGTGTTACAACACACTGCCAAATGAAACACCACGGGCCGGGGCTTTGAGGCCAGTCTCACGTTTGTGGCTGTCTGCAGCTTTGTGCCCGGCGATGCCAGCACAGGTCCTGGCACCACTCAGCACTCAGTAAGACCGAGGGGGTTGGGAGACCCCTGGATGGTTGGTGAAGGGGACTCCCCGTCGCTCTTCTCTTTGTTCGCGTCACACGTCCTGATTTCCTCTCCTGTGAGTTAATGAGTGAAGTTTTCTTTAAGTCTGCCACGGATGACAGTCGCGGGTCTCATTTTCAATTATTCAGGAGGGCAGATCAAGGCCAGCCGCATGCGTGGCGGGGGTCCTAATAAACGCGGCTTGAAATGCTCTTTTCCATGTCAACTAATTTTGTTTTGCGAGTGCTTTTATTTTTGCCCTCCATTTTCACCGTGTCCAATTAGTGTCCCGCTTCACTTTGAACTGACTTTCCTGGTGCCATCAAACACTCTGTAATGATGGCCTTCAACTGGCAGCTCGTAATGCCAACCCAGTGCCCGACTTCACTCCCTGCTCGTGCCATTCATTTGCCAAGTCTTCAGTGTGAGCACCCAACCTCTGTCTCCATGTCAAAGGAAGTGCCGTTGTGAGCGCGTCTCGTGTGACATGTGGCATATAGCGGGTTACAAGGGACTGGGCCACATGGGGAACCTCATAAAGAAACGGACTCGGGAGCCCTGAAGATGATCTGACGCTGTGACTGCCAACTGCAAATCCAGCAGGAGCCTCTCGGCGATTTTCAGGTGTGGCCTTCATTTGTATAATCTTAGTGAGTCGCTGCCATTAAAGCCACATGCCCAACTAGTCTGTCACTCACCCTGAGAGGGCGGTCACCGTGTGTGTGTGACAGATGACAACCAATGAATGCTCCTCCAGAAGCACAATGCGAAACTCACGGTGACTCACAGACCGAAGAGAAGCCCCTCTGCCTGAGGTCTCATGTTTTATGTGCCACGAAAAACAAAAAGGTCTGAGACCGCGGCTGAAGGGGGGCCGTACCTGTGGACCCTTCTCATGGCGTCGGCGCCATCAGTCAGCACACTATTGGCGGTCAGAGAGGGGCTGGAAAGTGACACGCAGTCGTGTGATTTGGCACAATCCAGTGATGAGGTCAGAATCTGCAGTCGGCAAGTCTGATATGCCCAATGGCTGTAGGTGGCATCTGGGCAGTGATGTCACAGTATGGAGCACGTCCTCAGTGTGGTGACAGATTCTCTGTGCCAGGTTTAAACTGTACAAATGGCCTAACAGAGCGTTAGTGCAGATAAAAACACAGAAACCGAAGCAGAAGCGACATCTGTCCATTCATCAGTCGTTGAACTATGACAAGCTGACAGCAGAATAAGGACAGAACATGTCATTGTCACAAAGGAGGGGTCTCAGCTGGGAGCTGAACCACTGAGCAGAACTTTCAGGGGTCCCGCTGTGCCGCTGCCCTGTTTCTTGAATGAGTCGTAATGTTGAGGGAGTGAACTTCTTGATGAGCTCTGCCTTTTGAATCGTGTCCTCGCTTGCGCCCCACGGGGACCCTAAAGCCACAGCCTTGTAATCAGACAGAAAGTTTGCTTTGCCTTTTCTTGTGTAAGGGGGTCTCTGGCAGTGCGAGTGAGCGGCTCCTCCTTTTTCTTTCCTCCTCAGAGCGCCGCCTCATTCCCCACATCGGCACTCGCCGATTATCCACATTCTCTGAATGAAAGAGAAAACGCCATAAAGGACACAATGGGAGGACCCTGGTGAGCAACATCTGCAGCAAAGCGTGCGGAGACTCGGCCAGCGCCCTGTATGATAGGTAGGAACATAGAGGGCCACCGCGCACACTCGGGGCTCACGTTCATAGCCTTGAAAATATCAAACACGTAATAAAGGGCGTCCCCCCCCACCTTGCACTTTTTGGGTGGTCTGTCCCAGCAGCACGCGGTGCTGAACGCAGCCTGAAACCGTCTGGGGGCGCTCGCATGCACTCTGTGACGCTGCCTTGATGTCCCCCTCCTTACTCCTCTTTTGCTCTCTCGTCCTAACCGATGTCTGCCCAAGTTCAGGGTTGTTGTACGTTTTATTGTTGTTTTTGGTTACTTTTCATATTTTTAGGTCGTTTCTTTCATTGTCTTTTGTGGCAGGTTTCCTAAGATGAGTGGGATAAACTGCCCAACTCCAAGGGTGCCAAGCTTGTAGAGAGTCACTAAGAAACCTCATAAGGGTATAGGGATGTGGGGGGGGACCCCAACGTTATAAAAAGCGCAGGACATGAGGAGAAGAAGCTTGGTGGACTGATGTTGACGAATCCATGGATTGGTGATCAGTGTTCACTTTGGCTGGGCCGGAATTCTTTAAACACTTTGCTGAGGCTCCCACTTTGGTTTCTGGCCATTAGACGTTGTAGAGAAAGACAAGACAGCGAAAAGGTTTGGGGTCCAACCTGGCACCCCGTGTACCTGCATCACAATGAAAAGGCAAAGTAACAGTAAAAAGATGAGAGATCAGAATGCCACAGGCAAAGTTGGCAGAGCTGCCAGTCGTCAGTCCTCCTGGCAGGAAGAGGCGGGAGGAGGTAGACGGACATCTGCAGTGATGTCAGCGATATCTCAGCTGCCAATCATCCTGTCATTAAAACACAGTGCCAATCCCTGGTGTGACAGTATAATTACAGTCACTAGAGCCCTCCAGCTGTCCCCTATGTACCCGCCCGCACGTGACGTGAAGTGCACCAAAGCAGCCAGTAAATTTATGTCGAAGGCTTCATCAGGTCTCGATGCTCTGTCAGGCCCGTTAACTTTGAGAAATGTGAACTCGGGTTTAGTCTCAGACCCTCTAAAACCGACAGCTAAGGGCGGCCTATCTGTCGATGCCATCTTGAGTCAGAGCCCACAGTTCATGAGAAAGTCACTGTTAAAAATATTTATGAAAAATGAGATGACTGACTGATGGAGCAAACGCTGCGACGTTCAAATCAGCGGCCGGCCGCACGTGAGCTGATCTGCGTTAGCATTTGCGGCCTTCCTCAGATTCTCTGCGATTCCTAAATCTTGCCCTCAGACTCCCCTCCACCAGGTGGCGCCACTGTAGCCATTGCCTATTCTTAGTTACTCACATGGGATATTTGGCCCACCAGCAGACCCCAACCCAGTGCTGCCAGCCCCCCTCACCAGTTATGACTGAACACAGGTGGAGTGTAGTTAACGCTGTGGCCGCACACCCCCGGAGACCCCCAGGTTCAAATCTCGAGCTGTGGCTTTGCTCAGGTTTTTTTTTTTTTCGTTCCCAAAGATTTTTATTTTAAGGTGATTTGTGATTTTTACTTGGCTGGTGTGAGTATGGAGGACCCCCGGGCTGCGCCACCTCAGGGGTCTCTGCCACTCCTTTTGCCAAAAGTTTTTTTTTCTTAGTGGGTTTCAGTAATTTTTGAAGTCCAAATCCTCACTGACAGACACTGCTGGAGACCACAGTTAGGACCCCCATAACCTCTCAAACTTGGACACATTTGAACTGAATTAGTGATAATGTTAAAAAGCATCAGGATGAAGATCATAGGACCCCGAGTGGTCCCCATGGAGTCAGGGCAAGGGGCTCAAGTCCTGCCTTGTGCCCCACATGGTGGTCTTGTGCCCCCTTGAATCGGGTCAAGCAGGTTTCTTCAATTCTGTCGCCCACTTCTGCCTCAGCCACTCTTTCTTTCTTCTTTTTTTATGAACATTTGGGATTCCTGCACTTAAAATAGCCCCCCAAATCCACCCCCCCATTTGCCTGGAGGCTTTCCGGTCTCTAAGGACGTTTGGTAAATGTTGATTCTTTCACAGCTGCCACCGTCACAAAAGGATTGCCAAACTAATGACGAGCACGGACCGCTGAGAAAAGACGAGACTGGGGGCAACTGGCGGGTGTGGATGCGCATCTCCTGGCACCCACTCAGCTGTCCTTCAGACTGAATGTCCTGGGTGACACCCGTTTAATGAGATTTTCTGGTGAGGTTTTGGTCCAAGCTGCAGGCCATTGAGTTAAACCAGTGTGTGTGTGCCTGGTGCTTGGGTATATAGCGCCTTAAAGGGCATTCTTTAGGAAACTAACCAGTGGGCGCCCCTCAGGCATCAGTGCCCGTTAGTATGTGTGAAGATGAAGAGTGTAATGTCAGTCAGCCGCGTCTTGTTCCCGGGTCATGTCAGTCTCCTGTCACCCGTAGAGACGGGAATGTCAAATCTTCGGCATGGTTAGGGTCTCGGAGTGCAGTGTTGTGTGGTGTTATGGGTCCACAGCTCGTTGAGTAAAGGCCATTTTTAAATAAATAATCAATGTGCTCATGCTTAGCGAGGGATGTTAGGCCATAGTGGGCGCGGACGATCCGTAGGGTGTGGGCGTTTCTCACCTAGTGCACAGGTGAGGAACTGCCCACATTCATGATTGTCCCGTGGCTAATGCTGCAGCTGCTGTGGCCCTCGTCATTTTAAAAAGAAGCGCGAGTCGGTTTTAGGGAGGTGGAAAAACGATCGGAGAGAAAAAGGAAAGGAAAGCGAGGACGGAGGTTACAGGGAGCGAGTGTGGAAGCAGGCGGTGCCGGAGGAGACAGACACGCGGTGCGTGCATGTGGTGGCCGCGATCGAGCGCTCGTGGGCAGCTGTATGGAAGCTGGGTGTTACGCCAACACCTAGACGTTTGAGTTGAGGTTGCTCCCGCTGAGTGAGTAGGTAGCGGGAGTGCCTAGAGGAAAGCGACGAGCCGCAGAAGGCCGTGGAAAGGCAGCGGAAGTCGGGAGGCTTGGTGGTGGAGTCCCCAATGTGAGCGTCCTGGCTATTGGGGTAATCAAGTCTCGGGGACTGGGATGAGTGCCAGACCGAAGCCAGGGATCGGGAGGTCTCCAGTCTCGGGTGTGTTGTAGGAGGGCAGCTGCAGAGAGCGTCTTGCCTGCTGCTTGGCCCAAACGGGATAAGCAGGTGAGACGCTAACAGAAGAGCACCGGATTTGTTGTTTTTATAAAACTGCTTCCAAGAGAAGATTTTAACCTCCGATTTTAAGGATTGTTTTTTTCTATTTATTAGTTTTACTCCCACGTTCTTTTATGGATTATTTATTGACTCTTTGAAAGAACTGCACTATTTATGGAACACTGTTTTTGATTTGTTGTTGGTTTTTAATAAAAGCACTGTTACACTTTCTGCCTTCCCCTTGCTCAGTAATTTGCCTCCACTGACTAGCTCACTCGGCAACATTATCGACGGTGTTGGGTTCAAGTGCTTCCAATAGCAATGGGAGTGTGGAGCCAGAACCCACATCGTCACATGTTGTTCAATATTCACGTGTGTTGTTGGCATAAACCTGAGGCTGTGCTGTCGAGAGAACTTCCAATCCCAGCAGTCAGCAGCAGATTGCAGGGGCTGATGGGAGGTGTGCACTTTAACGAGAGATGGCTGTGGGCGGTTTTGGGATGGTCAGAGCAGAGCTGTGGTGGTCTTCAGCAGGAATGGTGTCTTAAGTGCATATGTGTGCCATGTGATGCTGTGTGCGAAATGCAATTTGTCCACTCAAGTTACGCAGATGCCAACTGGTAAACTCCACTTGGAGACGAGAGGAGACCAATCAGTCCCTTTGGCCAATGGCTGAGTTGTCCCAATAGCTCGGGTCTTGGTGCGTCAGGCGCCATGCAGTTCATTAGCCTAGTCTATTGCAGGGTGCCAATCAGGTGGCACATTTCCAAGATGATTGAGATTTTAATTTGAGTTTTATTTCTTGCCTACACGTTTTCCTGTTTGCACACACGAAACCCCAGGTATGGACCTCCACTTTGAGACTCTCCATCTTTAATGTGGGCAGACAGCAGGTGTCATCCTTGTGCCAGTGCAGAGGGGTGGCTTGCTGAGCTGCACTGAAATGGATGCCACGTGGCTGTGGCAGACTCACCCTTTTTTTTTTTACAGACTGGCGCTGCAGCTGCTCATTTCAAAATGGAGTGCCAGTCACCCTCAGCTGGTAAGGAGTCCATTGTGAAATGCCAGCTCCTTCATGGCCGATCACTCCATCCTGATGTCATGCCTGGCACAGTCCACACCATTCCAGTATGCAGTCTACAGTCAAGGAGATCTGCTCAACAGAGAGGGGCATTACCAGTTGGAAGGGGTGGCATGTGGCAGGGCCAAGTACAGCCATAAAGGGGGAGTGGGTGAGGAGCCATGCTGGAGAAGATGCACGTCCTCATGCCAGTGCTGAAGGAAAAGCAGAGCGTGGCAGCAGCAAACGGCACAGAGGTAGGTCAACAGGGCACGGTGCCCTGACCTCGACTTGAGGCATGGGCATCAAAGAAGAAGAGGAGAAAGAAGGGCAACTTGGGAGGGGAACACCAGCAGGTGCCAAGCACACCTGGACCTCCTGGTAAGTGGGGCACAGAGCTCCTCTTTGACAGTGGGCAGAACTTCGACCCAAGTAACAAGTGGGCTGCCACTGACACCCTGGCACTCTGAAGGCAACTGAAGCCTCCAAAGACCCCTCTGAATGGGGATTAAACCCACAGGCTGACTTGAGTGTAGCGCTGGCAGAGAGTTGGCAGGCAGGTTCAACTGGCCAGAAAGGGGCGGATGGGAGTGGAGTGGAGTGTGGCAGCACAATGTGGATGAGGGGCCTGCCATGTGCAGCTTGGCGCTCTCTCTCTCTCTCTCTCTCTCTTTATTTGGCTGTTCTTTGTGTTTTCTTCATTTAATATTTCATCTTTTTTAGGAAATTTTGATCTGCTTTTTCTGAATCTGTGACTGAGGGTCGCTACAATGTTGTGATAGACAGACTGGTGAAAGGCACTATATAATAGATACATAGATGTGAAGGGCACTATATGATAAGTAGATTGATGAAAGGCACTATAAAATAGAAAGATGTTACATAAATAAATAGAAGATGGGATTCATAACAATTAATAATAATTCAATCTATCTAAGAACTTTATTGCTCCCCAGTGGGGTATTTGGTTTTTTACAGAAGCCCACTCCATATTTTAAATAAGAACCTGTTTTAATGTGGCATGCATTTGCATTTTAATTTTAGAAAACGACATCCATGTTATAATTTTTAGAAGTAAATGTCGGCGAGTGTCTTGTTGTTTGAGTGCCGCCTTTAATGAACTACGGTAACATCTCAGGGTCAAATGCCGACGTGTTCTCAGCTCGTACCATAACACTTTTGTCTTTTTTTGTCCTATGTAGTTAAACTTTCTTTCCAGCGCAGGCTCCTCTCCCCTCCTCGTCGAAGTGACGAAGTGAATCGCAGGGCTGCCTGCATTGGGTGTGTTGTGCCCGCGATGACCACTAGATGGCAGCGAGTCTCCTTTGTTGGGCTCTGGCGGCCTGGCCGTTTGAGAGGGGACTTGAGCGCGAAGAGACACCTTAGCGAGTGACACGGCTATGGGTCTGTCACTCACAGGACTGCTGGTGGGCTTGTTGCAGGTGATAAGATAAGTAAAGGACATGGAAGTAGTGGCAAGGGATGAACTAAAGAGGGGCTTTTCAAAAGGAGAGGAGCTCACTGAAACATCCCGAGTAGTTGCAGCTTTTAGGACCAGGAAGGAGAAAAGAGAGATGAGGACCAAAGGGGTCCGCCAGTAACGTGCTGTTTCACCCACAGCAGAGTCACGGGGGGCAGGAGCCTCTTCTAACAGTACTGAGCACAGGGCAGGAAACACCATCAGCATGCCACTCCAAAGAGTCACATTCACAAAGCACCCACTCAGCAGGGCAACACAGGCACAAAGGTCAGATGGAAAGTTGGTAGAATAAAAAGTGTCCTCTGAATTGTGCAGCACCGGGCGTGGTGTCGTCACTCCTGACTGTCACGTGCTGGCGTCGGTCCTGCACTTCACTCAGCCACGTCTCCCTTCATCACCTCCCGCTTGACTGCTGCTGTGCCCAGCCAACTGAGCGCGAGGGCACAGGGTCACTTGTCAGCACGGCTGGTGGTCTGACCCTGGGTGCGCCGCTCTTGTGGCCTCCACTCCACCTCAAAGAGAGGGAGGTGGCACCTGAGGCCAGGGACGCTGTGCCAGTGCCTCTTAACATTTGGCCACAAGATGACCTGATTAGTTTTGATGGCTTCAGAGCTCGCAGTGGAAGACTCGGAGAAAATGCGCCAAGATTACTGGGGAGGAGAAAAGAGCAGGCCAGTGATCTGGTGTGGTGTGAAGGGATGGCAGAGAGCGCGCAGTATGAAAGGCGCTATAAATGTAAGGAGCGAATGCAAAAAGAAGAATATGAAGTCGGCTTTCCACTGTGATGGCACAGCAGTACGTCAGTGCGGAGAGGGAGGACTCGAGTTCAGATCCTGGCCAGATGGACCAGTGTGTGTGGTTTGTGCCTTCACCCAGTGATTGAGGGGCTCCTGCTGGCTACGGCTTTAAGGGATAAGCTGGGGTTTTGGAGGGCTTGAAGTGGGGCTTGTGTACTGTCAGTCTGGAGTGGCAGGTGACTAAATGACGAGCTAGGTAGGTATGAAAGGCACTATATGACTGGTAGACAGATAGATAGATAGATAGATAGATAGAAAGGCAGTGCATTACAGACGGGAGAGAAACCGTATGATTGATAGATTGGAAAGGCACTACATATTAAGTAGATATGAAATGCACTCTATGATAGACAGATAAATATGAAAGGCACTATAAAGGTAGATGGATATGAAAGGAACTATATAATAGATTGATAGACGTGAAAAAACACTCTATAATAGAATTGAAAGGCACTGTATAATAGACAGATGTGAAAGGCACATTGTAGCTTGAACTTTCTCTTGGTGTTCCATCCACACACACACCAAGGTAAGCACAATTTCCTGTACAGTACATGACGCCTACTTCACCAACTGGACACGTTATGAGAGGCGAGATATAAAAGATGGCGAGATGTGAAAGGCACTGTATACCAGACAGACCGACAGCTCCCAGTGTGTCACAGGCCCCCGTGCTTGCTGTGGGGGTCTGACTCAGTGGAGGTGTACGCGTGTCAGTCTCGCCTCGGTGTGTTTCACTGATGTCACTGTTACTAAATTAAGTCTCCTGTTATTTTGGTCGTGCTGTGTGATCACTCGACAGCATAATGAAGATCTCCATGATGTGACACCTCCGACTCCCCCACTCACAGGCCTGCTAGGCTTCTAGCTGGTTCTCTGCGTGGCTGGGTACCAGAGTGGGCCCACCACCCGGATCACTAGGCAACAGTCCAGAAGAGAGCAACGAGGCTGATTTCAGCACCACGGAGAGCAACCCGCAAAGAGAGCGAGGGGGCCGATCAGGACCACGGAGAGCACCCGAGGCGTCCAAACGGAGGCACTTCAAGCAGAGGCACATAAAGAGGGGACCCGCCTGAAGCTCTTTAAATGTGCAGGGGACCGCAGCTGTTACTTGACATCTTCAACAAGAACTTGGGGACACTGTTGGAAACTTAACGTTAAGGGCAGACTGTTAGAAAGTTTTTCTTCTCCCAGAGGACAAATACTGCAGTGTGGTGGGGAGGGGAGGAGGACTTTGGGGACCTTCACATCTCAACTCCGTGTTATTTTAGACAGTCTTGGTGAAGTGGACGGCTGCTCTGACTTGCTGGTGGCCACACACCCAGGTCGGTGCCACCTATCCAAGGCCCAATTCCATGCTCCGCTTCAGCTCTTTGTTCTCGGAGGACTCGCCAGCCGACATACAACTGCACCTCCATACACTAGAGAGTCAGACAGCAGCATTGGGATGTGAGATGCAATAGAGTGTGAAAGGCACTATAAAACAGAAGCCTGATAGCTGAACACACTTTCCATCACCCAGCCCTGTCCACCTCAGTACCTGTGCAGCCATCTTGAGCTGCAGTTGGGACGTTGGCCATGCTTTCAGTGGGTCACCAGTTTCATAGCTCCAGAGAAGTGCTGACTCCTGCCAATGGCACAGAAGGACCAGCTGGCAGGAACGGCCTCATTAAACAAACACGTCTGACTTGGACACTTTGCATGGCTGCTGGTACGCCTCAAGAGATCTGCCGGGGCCTCTACTAGGAATCAGGAGAAGAGCAGCTGGCCTCCTCCATGGTGTAGGTTTCATGGGTTTATGTTTTACTAAGCTGGCCATTATAACAAGTGTGAGAGTTGAGCGCATCGATTGTGGAGAGGCGGTGTGCGTTAAAAAGTTGGGTAACATTTGACTTGTTTGTTTGTGCCATACTTCTTTCTGTACGTGTACGTGGTGGCATGGTGGCTCAGAACAGCCCCCTCCGGATCCAAATAGACCAGTTCAATCGGGTAGCAGAGTGGCACCTCATTCCAGTGTCCATCAACCAGTGTGCCCCCCTCCTCCCCCCGGTGTCTTGGTGGACTTTTCTCCTGGTTGTTCATATCACATCTCCAGGGCTCCATCCAGGGTTGGTTCCTGTCACCAGGATACACTGCTGCCCACCCACAATCCTGAACTGGATTAAGCAAGTCTGAGCAGGTCACATGATGCTCTCTTGTTTCACTTGTCATTGAATATACTAAAGCCACTTACCTTATTATAATATCCCATTTGCCTTGTGACATACAGAAAACAATGAGGCAGGCAAGCACTTGGAATAGAATTATGAAAAATGAGATGAGGTCAAAAAAAGTGAAGCCTTGTGTAGCAGAACTGCTTAAACACAAATGGCCAGCATGTTGGCATAATTCATGTGCAGATAGAACTGTCTGTCTCTATAAACCTACACAGTGGTCGAGTCCCACAGAATGCTGGGCTGCCAGTCGAGCCACCCCGTTTAATGCTAAAAAGAAAGGAAATAAGCACCCTTTGGCACATCGCAAAACAAACGGAACGGGCCTCGGCTAACACCTCGCTTGGGCCGCGTGGATCTTGGGACGAGATCCAAAAATGGAGACGTCTGCACAGGAAGGAGGAGGGGCTTCTCTCGTTTAATTGCCCTTCCTGGGTGTTTGAGTAAAGAAGGGGACAGCAGCGTTAGTGACAGCGCCCCCTCTTGTCTCAGAGTGGGATTGCATACCTCAGCTGATCCTGGACGGCAAATGATATACACATGTATACTGCAAGTAAATCTAAACCCATCATCAACAAAAATATCATTAAAAGTTCGTTCTGATCACCTTCTAATTGAGTTCAATAAAGTCAATGTGAAAGGAAACACATCAAACAGAACAGCGTACACGCCATAAAGGAGTGAAAAACAGGACACCGAGCTGTGAATGCACGGGTTCTAGAGGCAGACTGTGAGCCAGTGGTCAGGTCCAATAGTAACAAAATGAAGAGCAAGACCCCCAGAATGTCACCTGTCCAGCGTAAAAGGAACATCTTGCTGTGTGTCACTCAAGTTTCCTCAGTTTGCTGGAGTACAAGTGCTGTTTTGTCATCTTTCTTGTTCATTTTTGATTCCTTTGTTTACGTCCCTATTGTCTCTGTACACCTTCTTTTATGTTCTGTGTTTTGTGGTGGTCCCCCAAGAGGCAAGACCATCCTGGCCGAGGGCTAACTCATTCTAGAGCCTGATGGCACAGTGTAGAAATGAGCGTGTGGTTGCCCGTCTGTTAAGGACTGTGCTCCTCTGTTTGGCCCAATCCTCCTACAGGCGGCAGGAGTCGCACCCTTCTTGTTGTGCTCTTTGCTGCTCCTTCTTCAGCAAACAGTCAATGATGTACTGCTGGACCCCTAGTGGTGACTAAGAGAAGCACAGAAAGCATTTGTGCACAAACCAGCAAGTCTTGGAGTTGAAACAGAAGCCCCGAGTGAGACACTGGGACACGTGAGCTGTTGCTCGCTAACCAAACCAGCCCGAGGTCTTATACTGCATTCTGCATTTTATAAAAATCATGCGTTTTAATTCTGAATATTTTCTTTTTGTTGACGCCAGTGGTCAGATGGTGAGTTCCCAGTTGGAGCTGAAGTGTCAGCCTGGCAGCTTCAAGCCCAGGGCCTGAGCCACCACACCACACTGCCATCTGAAGCTCTTATCGTGTGCCCCACACATGCCAGGCAATCTCTCAGTGTACGCAATGAGTGAACAAAGCACTTCTCCGAACTACAAGAATCAGAATTAAACACCACATGTAAATGCTTAATGGGCTGATGGGCTCATTTGTCACACATTGCATAATTATCATCTGCTGGGGGCTATGCTGTAAAGCTAGAAATTCTACAAGAAAATGAATCCGACCAGCAGGAGAGGTGTGTGTGTGTGTGTGTGTGTGTGTGGGGGTTCTTTTTTTTTTAAATCCACTGTCAGGGTCCCTGCTTTTTCTGCTATAAACAGAAACAAAAATGGCATTGATTAGTTAATATAGCGCCTTTCATACAGCTTGCTGGATTATGAGCTCACCCAAAAAAGACCTTTATTATAGAGCTCCTTTCTCCAGTGAATGCCATACAAGAGTCATTTATGAGAAATGAAGACGTGCAGGAAGTCAGCAGCTTTACACTTACCTCGGAGTAACGGCACTACAACTGGTAGCTTACACATCAAACGGAACACCTGCTGTAGGAGAGTCACCTGCTACCTGTAATTCACGTCAAGGCTTTATCTTAACAGGTGTTTGGAGGTCCCGCAGTCTACAATGTTAGCTCGCTCAGCTTACCAAAGTCCAGAGCCAATCCCAAATGCCGGGGTGCGACTCCGTCCTACCACAGAGCTCATAAGACTCGCTGGGACCCCCACCTATGGTGGCTTGTCTTGATGTCTGCTTACACAAGACATCAAGCTTCTTGGGGTTCCCTCCTTAATTTTGGCCCATTAGACCTTAAAAACCCCCTCACTTTTAGGACCATATTTTGTGCAGGAAATGACACCCATGTGATTAAAAGGGTGTAAGGGGTCTTCATCAAAAATAATCAAAAGGACTTGAAATTGTGCACCAGTTGACCCCAGGGGTTCAGCCCCGGCCCAAGTTACTCCTTCTCGCAAGAGGAACAGCAATTTAGGCACGTGGAGTGTCGTTTTAGTCTCTTTTGAGGTTCAAGCATATTATTATTATTTCTGATATTTGATTCTTTGCCGGTGGTCCTAATCCTTTAAGAGCCACTCGTATTCTCAGAAGGCTCAAAATAACCAATCTCAGACCTAAACAATTGGGGAGTAGTTTTCGACTATTTCAAAGTCCGGGATTACGACTCTGAGATGAGCTTTTGATCCTTTAGCAGCCCTCTGTGGACCTCCATCAGAGGGGGACAAATGACAGGCTTCTTTTACAATTTGAGAATTCATTAAGACTTTAAACATGGACAATGAAGCAGACATTTTAATATTTCAAATCTATGACCCAAGTCTTCTCGTTTATGATGTTCTTCTACCTCATGAAGTTCATTTCCTTTACAGACCTCGAGTCAGGGCAGACTTTTGTATTAGTATTATTATTAGAGATCTGTTATTTGAGCCTGACATTCTGACCGGCTGTGCTTTGAATTCCATTTTGTGCTTCTGTTTGCTCAGATCAATGCTGCTTGCACAATACTTTTCAACCTGATCTTTGCTTTCATCACGGGAAGACTAAATTAAGTTGAAAGGCTTCTCCTCAATTTGTGGATTGACTATCAGACTGGCCACAACAAAGAGAAAACAATTTAATTTCCCTAATGGAGATGTATTGTCACGGACGTGCTGTCCCATCAGGCCTTGTTTGGATGGGCCTACAACGGGTGCTAATTACTATTATACTGGGAGTGAACGTTTACAGAAATTCATATTTTTGATTCTGGGAGCGAATGCATCTCATGACGCGTCAAAGCAGGCAAGCTGCAAAGAGCGACACCAAGACACGAAGTCGGGGTCTTCACACAAGCTGCGTTGACTTGAATCAAAAGAGACCTTTCAGGACGTGCCGTGCTGGGGATGCTCAGCTGCTCACTCACACCTTACTGCTGAGGTGAGGACTTCACATCGAGTGTTAACTTCAGTTTTATGCTCGCAGTCACTGAAACTCTACAACAGGTACATCTTCAGAACGACCGTAGTATCGGGGTGCATTTCAGACCTTCTTGGGAAAGCTGAGGGTCTTGAAGAGGGGAATGTCACAGACGGTGACAGGCAGTGGGTTGAGGGTCCAGACCGCTGAGGGGGTGGGCTCAAATGTCACTGTTGACACTGCGAGTCATGGCACCTGCCTGTATGCCAATTTGGGAAAAAAGCAAGAGACACACAGCCAGTTGTCATATCTCAGATGTAGCAAGTCACTTTAGATGAAGGCGTTGGCGCTGTATTTGGCATCGGCATTGGTTACAGAGCACAGTGTCCCAGCTGAGTAACTGTCACTTTAGAATCAGAAGTGACATTAGAGACCTGACTCTGTGGATGAATCAGGAGCGTTGTCTCTCCCAACAGTGGTCCCATCTCCTGACCACCCACCTTTTCTCACTCGGGAACAAGAGGCCTGTAAGCACGACCAGCCTCAGCCCTAGACCTCATGTTGGTCGTGTCAGCTTTCTAATGGAGATGCTCAGTGGTATGGGTCTTGTTATCCTTTTCCGTTTAGCATACAATACAATAACACTTATGGCTGATGAAATGGGCTGTAAGTAAATGCAAAGAATTACACATTGGAGATTAAAAAGTTAGATTTGAATACACAATGGAACATTTGAAACTTGAAAGTAAACCCTAGGAGTTTGGTGTCATTTGTTAAATTGGGTTCTCTTGACGTAGTTTTAGGATAAACGTAAAAATGTGATCACGTCACAGGTCATATATGGGCAGAACTTGAGGAAATTCTACTTTCCAGCAGCAGTGTAGCTGTAGAGACACCGCACCTGTGCACAGGGAGAACATGCGGCCTCCATACCAACACAAACCTTGAACCTGGGCCTGTGAAGTCAGGCGGTGGCTCCTAGCACAGGATACAGTGCCGCGTTGGAGTCCTTCCATCACTAGCGTTTCTACAAAGTCGTTTTTCCTTTCATATCCAGCTACTGTTGGCAATTCACTGCATGTCTTTGACGCACTAATGGAGCTCAAGCCTGTGAAATGGAAAAACTGTTAGCAGAAATGAGGCCAGATGGCAACGCGGCTTTAAAAAAAGTCAACCTGCAGCAGGTGAGCTCCCTGAAAATGGCAAAGTGGCAATCAAACAACGAATCAAAGCATGATCTGGTTTGATGACAAAGAAGAAAAACAAACAAAAGATTGTTGATATAAAAAAAGAACAGTAACGGACAGCAATCTGAATGGCCCATCTGAAGTGCCAGTCTGCCGATTAAACATTTTACTGCTGCGGCTATTGTCCACAGCTGACTGCTAATGACTAGCAAAGGCTTGATTCTCACTGACATTTAATATTAATGCTTTGCTTATTGTCTTTCACTATGCTTTTGCTGTTTTCCTCATTTAAAAGTCAAGAGAATGCCTATTGACGGCTGCTTTGAAAGCTTTATTTTATAGATCAAATGCAAATGCTTCAGTCTTAATGACTAGCACGCTAGATGGAGAAGCAAGTGGGCGTCCATAACTAAGGCTGCCATCCCATCTCGTGAAAAACAACACAATCGGGCTGCTGAAGACGTAGAACGTGTGCCGTGCGGTCACAGGCCCCAGCAGTGGTGAAGAACCGAAGATCAATGAATCGATCGATTAGCCATTCAATTAATCAATCAGTCAGTCCTCCTCCTGTAAAGTGCCCTGGTAAGCAGCTCTCTGTCACAACCTGCACTAAATAAAGGGGCAGTGACAGTGGGGCCTGGCAGATATGGCACTGAGCTCAGTCTTCACCATCTCTAACCTTATATGCCACCCATAGTGCAGCCCTTAATAGGCCAGTAATTTCATTGTAATCTGCACAATTATTAAAACATATGCAGGGCATTTAGAAAGGACTCGGGGCCTCGTCATTTTCCACACACACTTTACTGCACACTAGATTTCATTTTTAATGGACACATTTGACATTTCTGCTCATCAATCTACACTGAATGACCCATAATGACAAGGTGACAACATGACCAGAAAGATCTGCAAATTTACTAAAAATCAAAAACTGAACTCTCTCCTTCAAAAAAGTATTGAGACCCTTCTTTCAGCAGAAGCACCAAGCTTTGAGTCTTCTTGGTAAGTCTCTACAAGCTTTGCACCCTGATTTGGGCAGTTGATCCCATTGTTCCTGGCAGATCCTCTCCAGCTCCACATGTGAACTGCCACCTTCAGGTCTCCCCAAACATCCTATGGGCTTTAAGTCTGGGCCACTCAAGGATACTCGGAGACATGTCCTGAAGCCCCTCCAGCATCGTCTTGGCTCTCCCCCCAGTCCAAGGTTTTCCAATCTTCACAACAGGCTTTCTTCAAGGACTTCTCTGGATTTGGCTGAATTCATCCTTCCCTCGATTCTGATCAGTCCCCCTGTCCCCTCGACCCCACAAGCATGATGCTGACACCATGGGAATTACGTTAGGCAGGCAATGAGCAGACATCGCGCTTGGAGCTCTGTCCGTAGAGTTCCCTTTTTGTCTCGTCAGACCAGAGAATCTTTTTCTTCCTGTTCTCAGAGTCCCTTAAATGTCATTGACTTCTGTCTGCCGCTCCCCCATGAACACCTGATTGATGGAGTGCTGCTCAGATGGTTTTCCTGTTCACAGGCGTCTCAGCTGAGGACTTCTGGAGCTCTGTTCCAGTGACCATTGGCTTCATGGTCATCTCCCTGACAGTTTGGACCGACTGCCAACTGTAAAAACTGTGTTCTGGTGATCCCAAACTTCACTTTCATTTCGCAATTCTTGAGGCCACTGTGCTCCTTGGAACTCTTAAAGCTTTAAAAATGGGTTTATTCCTCTGCCTCACCAGTTTCATCATGGAGGTCGTCAGAGAGTTCCTTGGACTTCATGGCTCAGTGTTTGTCCTGAAGTGCAGTGTGAATTGTGGTCCCTTCTATACTTGCCATGCAGGGTGGTGTAGTGCTTAAGGCTTTGGACTTCAAACCCTGAGGTTTGTGGGTTCAAATCTCGCTACTGATACCGTGTGACCCTAAGCAAGTCACTTGACCTGCCTCTGCTCTAAATGGATAACCACAAGAAATGGAACCAATTCCATCATGAATGTTGTAAGCTGCCTTGGATAAAGACATAAGCCAATTAAGTAAATGTTAATCTGTACACAGGTCCATGTGGGCCTTTCTAAACAATGTCCAATCAATTCAGTTTGCCTCAGGTGGACTCCAATCAACTTCTAGAAACATCTCAAAGGAGAATTCAAGCAAACAGGAGGCACCTGAGCCGTAGCAATGGGTTCGAGTACTTCAATGAAGGAGAGATTTCAGTCCGATTTCCATAAATCTGCAAACCTTTTTTGAAAACTTGTTGTTACTTTGTCATTGTGGGTTACCGAGGGTAGAGTGGTGGGCAAAAAAGTGGCAAAAGTATCCACTTCAAAGTGTGAGAAAAGTGAAGGGGCCACAGTACTACAGTATTATGATAGACAAACAAACAGACAGAAATGAGAGGCACCATGTAATAGATTGACAGACACTTTGGTCATAAGTAAATCTGGAAAAACTTTGGAAAAAAGGGAATTTGAGCGTAAAACAGTTCTCTTATTAAGGACGGCCGCATTTGTGTTAAACATTCGGCAATTCATACAAGAAAGCAGAACTTATTGAAGCCAGAACCTGTAAGACACGTTTAATCATTACTAAATGACATGCTGATCACTGTTTATGAGACATCTTTAAAAACACGGCTCCATGTGATTTCTCAGCTTGACGTCCAGAATTGAGGCGACACGTTTATTTATTGCCACTCACAGACGGTGTATCATTGTAAGCACGTGGAAAAATAATTTATGCAATAATGAAAAATATGAGGGGAGTAAGAAGCCAAATTCTAAAAGCACTTAAGATTTTTTTTTTAATCACAATACAACTACAGCCAATCAAATGGTGACCTTGTATTTTTATTAATGTAGGCCACAGCTTATCAGATGTAGTGATGCAGACATCAAGTTTAATTAAATTTTACAAGACTGTCATTAATGTCTATCCTTGGATTAATTTCGTAACGTATTCCCAGTAGTCCATTCCGTTTCATTTGGAACAGATCGTATAAGAATGAAATTATCTCCATTTTGGGGAGGGAGCAGTCTGAGAAATGGGAAGTGTTGACATGACAAGCGGATAATAAAGATTTTCTGTTACCTTAAACCTTATTTTGAGATTCTAGTTGACGTTCAGGAAGAAAAAGAAATGTTAATTGATGATGCTAATAAAGTTGCATGTAAGCAGATCACTGAGAAGACCAAACTAGAACCTTTGTTATTAAACAAACCGTTTGTAATACCACACACCATGGTGTCCTGTCCAGGGTCGTTTCCCAACTTGCAGCCGCTGACCCTAACCTCTCTTTGACAATTAGACACGAAAGGGCCAGATCATTGGTTCAGAGTAGAAACACAGCAGCTCTGTTTGTTATGATATGCTATCATTTTACATTAACTTGTCACATTTTCTGATTATTTTAAAAATACATTCATTTTTGGAAACCCCCTTTCAGTAACTTGCTTATTGACATCTCCTTTTTAGTACAAGGAAATTACAGGGGGACGGAAACGCAGTTCAACGAAGAGATGTTAAAATGCTTGGAGTGTAAAGCGAGTGATTCTGGGAGGCAACTTATGAGATTTTAGAATTTTATACCATTTTTTAATCATACTTTCAACTATCCATTTTCAAACCTCCTTAACCTGAGAAGTTTCTTGGGGAATGTGGAGCCCATCCCAGCATACTTTCTTATAATTTATAAATAATATGCATTTTGTTAAGGCCACTGTCATTTATTACTCGCCTGCTCTGCTTTAGTAATTAATACGAGACATTACTAATGACAGCCGATTGACGAGATCGCAGAATGTGCTATTTTGGGGTCTTGAGTTCAAATAGAGCAATTCTGTGACTTTTGTTAGGATATCTTTATCTATTGTTTAGTGCCTTTCATATCTCTCTATTGATCTGTATATAAAATGCAAAGGTGACCGACTCGCTCATTCAAGATTTCTCATTTATTTAAGAAGATGACCTTTGGCAGGATGGTGCAAGTAAGCGAGTTAGTTATCCTCAAAGAAAAGACATTTCGATATTTCAGTATTTATGGGCAACCACCAATAGAAAAACTAAATACCCCACAATCGTAAAAGTGCCTTGACAGATTTGATTGAAACTTAGTGACATTATATATAAAATAAAATGTACTATTATTATTATTATTATAAAAAGAAAGTCAGCCAAAATGTTCCTTTTATTTGTCGATAAATCTTTTTATTTTTGCTGTGCTTAGAGCGTCCTTTATGCAAATGAAGGATGCAGCAGAAGTGATTGAAGGGCCACACAAACAACAATTGGGTGGATGGGTGACTGCAGGCAGGGTGGAGTTCTGGACAGGAAGGAGGAGACATAATCACATTGTAAAATGGAATGAGAAAGTTCAGCGAAGCTCAAAACAAAAAAACACAAAAGAAAAAAAAAAAAAAAAAAACACACACAAGGCTCAATTGTGAGCAAGAGCGGTTTCTTACCATTCACCACCAGCACTCTTAGATGCACATCAGTTCTCATGTTACTTATCCGTTATGGTCCATGAACCTCCAACCCCAGCTTTTTGATCATGGCACTTGAAACATTAAGGGAGAACCAAAACAACTCTTTGATTGTGGTGCTGCAAACTCCAAGGGAGAAACATCAATCGCAGATGGGACTCTTGAATTTCTAACGGGGAAGCCACAGAAGTTGTGTTGAGACTTTCAAAGCTACAGCTCCATGCGCCTCGCTCTTCATGTCCATACATCAGTGTAACATGTCGTTCAGTCAAGTACAGTATTTGTTTGCATATTTTTCATCATTTGTATGTAGTCCCCAGGTAAAGTCCACAGATGTGGACTACATACAAACGATGAAAAACATGCAAACAAATACTGTACTTGACTGAACGACATGAACAAAGGAAAATCATAAACATCCAATTATAACAACAGTAAATACATTTCACAGCATTCCTACTGATTACCCATTCAAGAGAATACACTTTAATGTAAAATTGTTTTGCAATGACCATTAACAAAATCCAAATCATTAGGAAAAATAGGAATTCATCTACAGCAGGAATGTTTTACTCCTGGACAATCATGTATGGCATGTTCAAGAGTATGGTGACCTCCTTAATATTATTATTACATATCCAAGGCGACTTACAACGTTTGAGATGCATTTGGTTCCATTCCTTTTGTTTTCCAGTTGGAACACAGGCAGGGGAAGTGACTTGCTCAGGGTCACACAGTGGTGTCAGCAGTGGGATCTGAAGTCCTACACTCAAAGCCTTTACAATTATACCCCACTGCCAGCCAATAACATTGACCCTGGTTTTTTTTAAAAAAACCCACAGTATACAGAAAAGTACAAAAGTTAGTTACATGACACTTCTGACATACCAGATTAACTGGTGCCCATTGTCAAAGCTGGGTAACACAGCTAGTTTAATAGAACCACTCAAAACATGTAAAGTGCTGTTCTGGGGCCCACAGTTAAAAGGGGTGGATGGGTTCTGGGTCTCTTGTTGGCAATGCAGTATATTATCATTTTTTATCATATTTTCTGATAATTTATAAGTAATAACCCATTAAGCAGCTCATTGAGCCCTCCTTAGTAGTTAGTACAAGGCCTTCCTAAAAGCCCAGCTCACTGATGAGGTGTAAAGTGCCGTTCAGGGGCCTGCAGTTCAAAGAGAGCGATGGCTCGGTGTAGCAGTGCCAGCCGTCACAATTTATTACACGTTGCTCAAGTCTGTCACAGTCCAGCAGCGGAGGCTGACGTAACGCTGCAGCAGCAACAAGCCCACACGTTCCTTTCAAATCTGCTTGATTGATGATTGGAGATTTCTGCGGTGAACTAAACTTCATTTTCTACGGAAATCATACACCTTCTATTAGCTGCTGTAATCTTCAACGCCGTCTTGTCGTCATGAATGGCAAATTTTCACCCATTTGTAGAGGATCGCATGGATTGATTAACACACCCTTGAAAAATATCCTCACGCTTTTCCCGTTTTATTCTTAGAAGGCTTCACACAGAAAGGAAAGGAAATGTTTCACAGCTCACACGTTAAACATGTGGGAGTGGGCAGATTTGTATTTGGCAAGATTTTCACAGGAGAATGTCTTGAATGAGCATTCATAAAGGCAGATTTTAAAAGTGAACATCTAGTAAGACAAATTAGTACAAACAAGGACATGAAAAATAAATATGGGAAAACAGCGAGAACAGGTCATGGTCCCTACTCCCTAAACGTCATGTTAATTGCACCAATTCATTCAAATAATTTTAGTAATTACTGGAAATTAGAGGACAAATAGGACACCCACAGTCTCCTCTCTCTAACCGGTTTGCTGTGGTATTGCCAACCCTCTGCTTGCTTATTCTCCCTGCTTTCGCTTGGGCTTCCTCCTGGGACCCCAGCTTCTTCCATCACTCAAAAATATGTTGTGAGGTGACCAGCGTCTCTAAATTGGCCCGCTGTGAATGAGTGTGGCTATGTGCCCTGTGATGAACCGGCCTTCCATCCTGCATTGATTCATGACTTGCATTCATTGTTGCCAGGCCTCCTGAGGCCCAGCACTGGGGAAAAACGCAGGAAGAGAAAAATGATCGGAAATTAATAAATCCTCACTTGCACACAAACACCACTTCCATAGTTCCAGCGTGAAGTGTCCACCTCCTCCCAAGGACTTCAGTGCCAGCCAAGAGAGGAGTAAGCGTCCCATCTTTTGACTTTACCACTTGGCTCTCCACACTTAAATGCCAGGACCACCGTTTTGTTTTGTTTAGTGCCCTTCACTGCTGTGACAGGCTCGGAGGTAAAATGCAAGTATAGATTTTACAAATTACTAAACTAAAGACACTGATTTGTTTAAACACACAGGATTACAAAGTAATCTGAAACCAGTTAGCACAAATTGAAAGCACCATTTGAACTACGACCAGTGTGAACTAAGCCTTAGAGCAACCACAGATCATAAAATAAAACACAGTTAAAAACTGACAATATTATATCAAGGTTAAGGCTCACATACGCACACAAGGAGCACATGGTGGCCCTGAAGAGCAACACACAAAAACAAACCAAAAAAAAAAACAATCAATGTTTAAAATGAAATGAAGAGGCTAAGAAAAATAGAAGCAGTGCTTGAAATAAAAATAGCCTATTAAATTATTATACTTTAATATAATTATATATATTTAATAATAAATAATATATACTGTATAATTTAATACATAATCCCAAAGGAAAGGACTTGGTTTTCGCATACCCCTTGGAGTCAGAGTGCAGGGTCAGCCATTGTACAGCGCCCCTGGAGCAATTGAAGGTTAAGGGCCTTTCATAACAAAAGTTAAATAATCTTTTATGCTTAGTTTTCAATATTAATGTAACGCAATACCAACTCAACCACAGACCCCCGTCGGTCACCTGTTTCCATTGGCACGACGACGACCACGCAGGAAGATGGCGAAGGTTTCACAAACACCGGCCCCAAATTAGTTAGGCTGTACATCCACTTGTTGAAACGGAGGTCAAGTTCAAGTCGCATATTTCTGAATTGGAATGGACTTCGGTCTGAAGAGTTCTGACTGCTGTTGGCATGTTGCTGTTCACACTTCTCTGAGTGTTCGTATCTGCGTATTACCGTAACTCTCGACTGAAAACAATCCGAGCGAAGTTAAGGAGCAGCGGCACACGCCTTCGCGCGTTCTCCTTGCCTCCCTTCGTGACCAATCACATCACTTCTGTCCAATACTTACACCAGATGTGGCCAATCACGTCACTCCTTAGCCGATACGCGCGCGAAGTTCACTGTTTGTCGCTGAGGCCGACGAGCGGCGACGCCATTGTGGTGTTCTTACTGTATGGCCGTCCTTGGCTTAAACGTCACCTGAAAATCAGTTAGCCACTCGACCAGACTCTAGAAGTGTCTAACATTGCAGCAATATGAGAAGAAAACAAAATAAGATAAGCCATGACTTTAAAGGTAAAACTTGTGAATGAGTTAAAACGGGAAGTGTTTGAAAGCGTCTTTCATTACAGCTCATGATGTAAGAATTTTCCAAACAACCTGAACTTTTTGCCGTTTTAAAATAACGAATTCCATTCTGCCTCCATGGAAGAGGCGATACGAAAAAGTCGAGGATATTTACATTGGACTGGGTCGCACATTTACGAAGTACAGGCGTTAAGGTAACGACGATACCGTAAAGACTACAAAGTTACAGTGACAACATTAAGAGTGTTCATTGACACTCGGCATCAGGCGAATTGGAAGACCGCTTACGATGAAGAACTTGATTGTAACAGAAATTCTCAAGGTGGAAGCAACGCCAAGTTGGCAGAGATTGGAGAACAAGCCATTGCAGAAGAAACCCTCGAATATGGAATGCATAGTAAGTAAAAAATCATATGAAACGCCTGCTGTTTATGAGAAATGCCTGTTGAATTACCGTATTGGTTTGTGCATTTACTCTTAAGTGTGATGTGTATTCACCGGTAAGATGCGGCTCAAGTCGACCGCTCCATCTAGAGGTCAGGAGCGCCACTTACTGTAAGTCCGAGCTGAGAGGGTTTTCACTGCCCAGGAATACCGAGCTCGTTTCACTTTTGTACGTGGTAGCACAGCTTTGCACGACGCAGTTTTATTTTATCGTTGACAGATATTTATGTTAATGTTGAATGTTTGTGGTCGAGGTGGTCCAGTGTTGTTTTGGTGTCGTTGTTTGGGTCGGGTCTTGTACTGTGTTACTGACAAAATAAGGCAGCATTTTGCTCAGTAAGTTACAACAGGGTCGAGTAACAAAACATGGAAGATTGTGAGGGCCTTATTTATTTCACGTGTTGATCGAAGTGCATTTCGAGAATTCCTGCCGTTCGTGCTTGCAAACAGTTGCCGCCTCCATACTCGGGAGTGCAGCCGGGTTGTGCCTGAGCGGAGTTTAAAGTTTATCCCAGCACAGTCCGATCGTTTCCATTGGTCGAGTCAACAAGCCGAGCGCTACGGAGAAGTACTTCGGACAAAATTAAATACGCAAATAAAAGAATGATGAAATGTGACGACAGATAATGAAAAGAGTTTAAAGTGTGAGCTTAAATAAACGTGTCATGAAATATGTTTGTTTTTGTTGTTGCTGATTACTTTACTGCAGTTAAACTTGCTGCTGGTACAAAGTTTTTTCTTGGTAATTAGAAAACAAAATAGTCGATGTTTTGATGACAGAGTCTCGGTACTCTACATGCAAATCAATCCTTAACCTTCACTTTTTTCATGTCCAGCATTTGTAGTTGTTGAAATTCGTCTGTCGTTTCCATGTGTCAAATTGTAAATCACTTCTGTGCTCGAGGAAAGGCACATTGAGAGTTAACTGTTGTTAAGTTAATTAAGTAGGTTATCTGGTTAACACTCTGCCCTGCATGTACATCGCAGAACCACAGCAAAATCAATCGAGTGCATTAGAAGTGGCAATCGAATGGGCATTAAGGAAGAATACTTCGATGTGCATTTCATTTAAAGTTGGGTGAGAGAATACGCTACAGGTGAAACAGTGCCGAATGGGTTCTATAGGTCATATCCGACTTTTATTAAAAAAAAAAAACAGTAAACTATGCAATATGATAACGTACATTTGCCCATTTTCTGTTTTTACAGTAGAAAAGCAACTTAACGTTGTTGTTTAGCGTGGTTTCTGATTTGCAGTTCCCGTTTCAGGGTATGTTCGTGTGATGTTTATGAAAAAGTGGGCGAGGCTAAGATGACCCACGTTTGGGGATGCCTCAGCTAAACAAAAAAAAATAAAATAAATAAAAGCCCAGACTTGTGGGTGTATAAACCAATAAGAAAGAGACGGGCGAACAGAAACGCCTAGACTGGGCTGTCCTGTGAGTATATTAACCAATACGACCGACGCAAGGTGTTCCTGAAAGCGTAACACAAACACCTGTAACTGTATTTTCATGGCGATCGGTTAGAAGACGGATTACAAAAAAGTATAGCAGCCATGAGCTCGAAGTAGCCAGCGGAGGAAGCGCGCTTTCATTGCAATCCGACAGGTGCACTAAAAGCATAAGAACGCTCTGTGTTCATTATGATCTTATGATAATCATGGTGTTTAAAATGCTGCAATAAATATTCATGTTGGTACGTGCAGTCATGTTCTCCAATAAGAATGTTTAAATGTGTTGTCCAAAAGATGCAATTATATTTCACATCACACCCTTCTTGATTTATTTGCACTGACTTCCCATGAAACTTGAGTTGTTTTTAAGTCCTAGTTCTCACTTTTGCAGCCCTACATGATCATACTCCTACTTGTATTACTGACCTACTGCTGCCTTTTATCATAGCACTTCTTTGGGGATTTCTGATTGGGTTTATTAGATGTCTCATGTACCACACTTTAAGAGTAAAGGAGATTGTGCTTTTGAGGCAGTGAAATTCACTTTCTGTAGACATTGGGTCAGCGGTCATTTTTAAACTAGTTTAAAATCCATTTATTCAAGCTCACCTTTGTGCAATTTTGCTGTCTATTTCTGTGCATCTTTTTGCTGATCTTAATTTGTTAAAGCTTGCTTTTGTGGGTTATCAAGTTTTATTGTGTATGTCTTTGCATTTTGTTCCTGGTTCTAATTTCTTTCCTCACCTTTGTGTGATTGTCTATGATGACCATTTGTAAAATGCTTTTTTTACATTTATTCCTGAAATGTGCTTTATAAATAAGTTTTACTTGCCTACTATCTTACTTAATTTGTTGCCATTGGAGCAGCCACCATGGATGCTATCATACAGGCTGATGATGAATTCTGGCTCTTTACTGAGCTGTAATTCCATCTGACTTGTGGAGCTGGTACCCAAAACCTTCAACTCCATTCACAGCTCTGACTCCTCAGTTTCTGGCCTCACCGACTCCTCTGTTTGTGATTAGACTCATGTTTTTGCTGTGCTGATTGAAAGCACACAACTGCCAGTGTGAATTGTCAGGCTACTTTTTAGCACCCTAACCTGTTAAAGTTTGGGTTTAAAGGCTGTGGTGATGCCACTGTGACTTATGAACAACGAGTAACTCTGAGCAAAAGACTGAACTAACAAAAATTGAAAAGAATCAATATTTTTATCTAAAATCTCAAAGAAAATGTTTAATTGAATCAGTTTATGTGAAATTGAAAATTTGAACTTATTATATTACAATTTATATGTAGTCCGAGTCCAATTCCAATTTATGATTTAAGTAACCCAATAAATGCTTCCAACCCCACAGCCCAGATTCCATTGTGACATTGGTGGGCTTGTTGTTTTTCTAGATTTCCCTGTAGCTTTGAACATTCTCATTTGCATTATGGAATACCATCTCATGCTAATGGTGATTCCTCCCCAGGTTGATGTAGCTTGTCAGTACAGTTACAGTGGTGATGTAAAGACCAAGGATTCATCGGCAGTCTGGTGCTTGCACTTCAATACCTCAACATCATAAGGCACCACTGATTCCTATTTGTGTAAATACTATGATTGTTCTTATGGGGAAAAGAGAATCAACAGGGTTTGTGCTGACCCTGATGTATGCAGGACCTCAGTGGATTCCAGTTTCAGTTTTGCAGTCTTTTCTCCTGTCATACTAACATGCCACAGTTTGTTTTGAGTGAGTAGATGCCTTGCCATACCAGACTGCTATGGAGAAAGTTTGGATGATTTTAATAATGACTCTGTAAAACTGCCCTAGCTCTGACTGGGACATATTAAACTTCCTAAGTTGACGGAGGAAAAAAGCATTCACCGCTGAGCCTTTTTGATGAGACCAGTTCTGTTGTCTTTGTGGTTCAGATTGTGAGTAGCAGTTGTGCCAACATAGTATGGTGCTTACCTTCTTGTAACAGGTTTACACATTTCTGCTTTCCTTGTTTAATTCAATATAGTCCCTGTATAAAATATGACTGGTAGTTTCAAATCCTTGTTAATGGCATGTGGGATGGTTTAAAGCTTTTGAATCTTCAATCAATCAATCAACATTTATTTATATAGCACATATTCATACAAAAAAATGTAGCTCAAAGTGCTTTACAAAATGAATAGAAAAATAGAAGACACAATAAAAAATAAACATAAGTCAACATTAATTAACATAGAATAAGTAAGGTCCGATGGCCAGGGTGGACAGAAAAAACAAACAAAAAAAAAACTCCAAAGGCTGGAGAAAAAAATAAAATCTGTAGGGGTTCCAGACCAAGAGACCACCTGACCAGTCCCCTCTGGACATTCTACCTAACATAAGTCAAACAGTCCTCTTTGTATTTAGGGTTTTCATGGAAGGACCTGATGATGATGGTCACGTAGACTTCTGGCTTTCAGTCCATCAATGTTGGTGCATCAGGATGCTTTCAGTAGGTGGTGGTGGCGCAGGCAAAAGAAACAGAAGAGAGAGTTGGGGTCAGTATGGATTTTGGAGACACTATGAATAGTTATTATGATGAATTGAACATACAGAGTATCAGGATTAAGTTAAAGTGAAGTTATAAAAAGGCCATGTTACAGTAATGTGTTCTCAGCAGTGTTTTAAAGAGCTCTACCGTATCAGCCTGGTGAATTCCTACTGGCAGGCTATTCCAGATTTTAGGTGCATAACAGCAGAAGGCCGCCTGCCCGCCTCACCACTTCTTTTAAGTTTAGCTCTTGGAATTCTAAGGAGACCCTCATTTGAAGATCTGAGGTTACGATTTGGAATATAACGTGTCAGGCATTCCGATATATAAGATGGCGCAGATTATTTAAGGCTTTATAAACCATAAGCAAAATTTTAAAGTCAAGGCAACCAGTGTAGTGACATCAAAACTGGAGAAATGTGTTCGGATTTTCTTTTCCTAGTTAGGATTCTAGCAGCTGCATTCTGCACTCATTGCAAGTGATTTATGTCTTTTTTGGGTGGTCCTGAGAGGAGAGCGTTACAGTAATCTAGTCGACTGAAAACAAAAGCGTGAATTAATTTCTCTGCATCTTTCAATGATATAAGAGGTCTAACTTTACTTATGTTTCTTAAGTGAAAAAATGCTGTCCTAGTGATCTGATGAATGTGCGATTTAAAATTCAGCTTTTTACCTCCATCTTGACTTTTAATCCTAATGTATCCAGTTTATTTCTGATGGCCTCATTGAATCCATTATTGCCAATTACTAAAATTTCAGTTTTCAGATTTCATCAGTCACGTGATAATGTGATTTTTTGATATAGGCTTTCGTGCACTGGTTTGACACCGTGTGCTTCATTAAAGTGATATGAGCTTCAAAACCTTGGGGTCAAACATCCTGTCCCTACTTGACTGTGTATTCTGATGGCTGCTCCCTTGGTGGCTTGGAAGTGCTTCATCCAGTTCCCTGATGGTCTTCGCTGCTCGTCCAATCCACCACTGGTTGTTTGGAGTTACAGTTAACAAGAGAAACAGCTTTACTTTTAACATGTCCTGTACATGAATGACACAGTTAATTAGTTGTGTTTGAGACCATACCTGGTAGTTATTCCTTTTAAGAGCTTCTATACAAAGGAGTGTAACCAAAGGGGATAAAAACAAGCAACCTTTGAGGATATTTGATTTTTGATTCAGCTTCACCACTGTATAGCTAAAAGTAGAGGAGCTGGCACAGATCCGTCTCCACCTCAAGATGTTTGGTTCTGCAGTGATGGCTGCTTGAGGATTCCCTTAAGAGTCAATTAAAAAGAATAATTTGTTTGCAGAACACCCAGTGAAAGTCTTATGAGGTATCTGGCTGAAGTAAGAAAGCAGACAAAGAACTGATTTACATACAGACCCTTGTGTTTTCTTTTTGTCTGAAAGTCAAATACTCAACATAGTTGATGTGAATTGAGTGGCTGTGCAGTGCCTGGGCTGCTTCAGTCTTGTGTTAACATGGGACAGTGACCCACTACTGGCTTTATAGTAACAAATTGGAAACTACAGATTAATAACTTAGTCATGCATATGAATCATTACAAGATTTTGATTTACCGATCACTTGTGACTGAAGAATGAAGTTTAGCAAAATTGTGGAGCTCGCTCACCATGGCAGGAGTATGGGGAGGCATCAGGATAGAGTCGCTCCTTCTCCAGATCAATAAGAACCAGGCCTCATCATCTGTCGCAGCTCTCGGCTGAAAAAATATGATCTAAGAATCATGATGAAGCTGCCCAATCCTGCAACTTCCTCAACTATCTGGATTAACTAAGTAGATGTGTCTGAGGGCCGAGGCTTAAGCTGCATCAGAAGAGCAATGAAATGATAAAACCGCAGGAAACAAACCCAGCTGAGGCTGGAGGTGTTAGGTGTCACCTCTGAACCCATAAACCGTTCAGCTAAGAAGGAACTAACTCCACAGAACAGCAGTCACACCATTGTTCAAATATCTATTGTCTGGACCCACTTCAAGGAGTTTTGGGGATGAAGGGAAGACAGGCAGGATGCATCCCTCAAACCAAACTGACTCACCCCTTCCCTTTACACTATTCTTGCTGGGCTGTAGGAAAACAATGTCAGGTACACATTTTCATAGGAAAAGGATGGAAGACCATCATTTGAACAAGTCGTGCCAAAGGAGAAGCTAATTGAACTTCTGAGTGCAAGGGTGTCTCTTCTTTGCAATGGGAGCATCCTGTTTGAGCCAGTCAGGTGTTTGGTGCTTGGCCATGGTAGGGGATAGTGTCGGTTTATTGGCAGACCATGACATGCACACATCCATTTTTATAGAAGGTTTTATTGAAAAGCAGAACATTACAATGGTATGCTACTCGGTCAAATAAATAATAATGACATGCTGCCATTTACTTCAAAATCAATACAAAAATGCAAAGGAAAAAGAGAAAATCAAGATTCAGTCCACTTGGTCATTTTTGGTAAGCAGGAGAAAACCCAGAAAACTTCAAGTGGATACAGAGAGAACATGCCACCTTTGCACAGGTAGTGTTGAGGTTGATTCAACAAACATTTGGGTGGCATGTCTGTGCAGTGGCTTGCACTGCTGTCTCACATGGCATGCTGAGTTTCATTCCCATGGTCGAGCCATTTTCTGTATGTATTTTGCTTGTTCTCCCTGTATGTATATGGGGTTTCTGCCTTATTTCAAAGTCAGTCAGGGGTAATTGACATTTGTGAACTTGGACCCATGTGGATGTTCATGTACATGAACCCTGGGCTGCCTTGTATTTAATATTGTTGGCCAAGGCGCTGGCCGCATGTGACACTGATTTGAGAATGATATGTTGCATCATGTCACGCTGGCTCTAAAGCATATGTGACAGAAATGGTCTGTCCAGGTATGCACTTTTAAGGGTTACTTTAACACAATTCAAGTTAGTGGGCAATTTTGATGTGCTCTTTGTCCAACAAACTTATCAGTCTGAATCCATCCATCCATCCATCCATTTATTGAACTCGCTTAATCCAAATATAGGGCCTATCCCAGTGTCATCAGACTCAAGGCGGTTCCTTGCATGGCCAACTCCTCGTTCACATTTCTTCATACAAGGCACATATGAAGTTGCTAATCCATTAATCTGCTATATTCCTGGCGGTGGCCAGAAATGGAAGACAATCCATATGGAATTGCTGTCCACACAGATGCTGTGCCCATTGAAATTTCAAAAACACAGTTCATCAAGCTCCGTATTAGTGACTTTTTTTTTTTTTTTTTTAAATTTGCTGAACCAAGTTAATCCCACTTCAAGGTTTGATATTAAATATTTGTTTGTTCGCACATTCAAAGTGTGGAGAAGATCATGCGTATCATAGTAAAGTCCCAATAACCCCTCAAGGAAATAAGGGTCTAACAATTCTTGCCACCATGGTTTGTTTTTCAGTCTCACACAACAATCCTTTTTGTCGTCTTCCTTAATTTTGCCACTTTTAAATAGTTTTATAAAATTAGACACGCAACAACCTGCCGAATAATTAATTCTGGGAAATAAATGTAAAGATTTCCATAAAAGATGTAAAAGATTAATAAAGGTCTTCTATACCAATCAAGCGCTGATGCAGAAAGGTGTCATTGGCTGTCAGGTGTGCTGAGCTGACTGTTGTGAACGCGCGTGCGCCCACATTCCAAACACGACACATCAATTGTGTTGACAATGAGATACATAAGATACATAATTCATATGCTCATTTAAGGCTGGGGTGCTGAATAAACATTCTTTAATTATTCTGTCTTGTCTGCGCTGCTTTTGCTTGAAGTCATTGTTAATCTTCTAAGTAAGGTTAAAACATATTTGTACTTCCCATGGCAAAAGCGCTGGTGGCTTTTCTTTTTTTCTGTTTTTTTTGAAGCAAGGTTATCTTTCACGAATATAAATATTTTCTCTGGGCCATTTAACTAAAAAGTGACCTCCATGGTAATTTTTGTCACTCACTTGAGTGCCACTTCAGGCATCTGCTGAGTCCCGTGGAAGTGGGTTAGTGTTAACCGGAGCAGGCATGGCAGGATGTACTAACATGTGGCGCCTGCTCGTGCTAACATCTTTTATTATGAGCTGGGATAATCGCTTATTTGTTTGTTCATTAAGTTGCTTGTTAGTTTTCATATAATATTCATTGTTCATAATTGCATTCCAAGAGCAGATCATCTAGGGGCAATCCTTTGATTTAATCCAAATTAAACATTTTGGTGAAAGATTAAAGAGTCATTAACCGTGTCAATTAAGCTTTTTCTCGCCTGTGGCCCATGACCCCTAACCACCCACTAGATAATGAATACAAAAGAAAATGATTTGTGCGACTATAAATAAGCATTTTGGGACATACGGGGATCATAATGAAATATTCTGTAAGGGGTACAGGATTATTGTAGGCATGCACGGACGGTGCTGAAGTAGAATCATTAATTAAAATGTTATAGGGATCTTCTGACTGTGGAAATGAACATCAACAGAATCATCCTGAAGCCCTCTGCTCTGTCTGTTTAAAATATTAAGCAGTTTTTGTCTTCTCCATTATTAAGCACAACGGGTTTTTCTTGGGCAGAATGCACACCATGCACAAATCTACATCCAGTATACCTGTAGCACCTGCCATCACTTGAGCTCAGAGAAGACTTGTGTTTTCAGAAAAGCATTTCTCAAAGAATCAGTGCTGTGCATAACAAAGCAGTGTGCCTCTGCAATCGGCTGGGGAGGCACATGTAAGTCAACATAGATTTTATTTTGGTTAATGTCTCCCTGGGACCTTCAGTGCTGTCAGGGAAGTAAAGCAGAAAATGGTTCAGTCAGTAGATAAAAACTGAAGGCACCCTTTCATCATCCGTCTTCCCCTGGTGCAGTGACAATTATATGGATTGGGCTGAAAGTGAAGCGGGTTTTTCACACATGAAACACCGATTAGATATATGGAGTATATAGAAGGGAAAGGCACTATATAGTAGCTAGCCAGCCAGATAGACGGATGGAAGGAAATGCGGGACATAATAGAGATTTATAATCTAGATATATAGGAAAGGTAGGATACAATAGAGAGATACAAGTGAAAGGCATTATATAATAGATGAATATGAAATATACTATGTACTATAATAGAACAATGGGTAAATGGACAGAATGATAGACAAGAAAGGAACTCTATAATAGACAGATAATGCACATGCATATGAAAGTCACTGCATAATAGACACGTAAACAACAATAGTTTAGGTACGCTGCATATACAGTAATGGCACTGGGCAGCACAGTAGAGCTTCTGCCTCGCAACAAGGAAGTTATTCTTGTGTCTGCATGGGCTTCCTGCCACACTTCTAAGACATGCCAGTCATGTAGATTGTTGATACTAAAGTGGCCCCTGGTGTATGTGTGTCTGTTCACCATGTGATGGCCTGGCACACTCCAGGGATTGTTTTTCCCTTGTGCCCAACAGTTACTCCTGCCTAATGCTCTTGCTGTGTCCTCATGGGTTTTGTCCCACAGTCCAAAGACATGGTGGATTAGTGATGTCAAATTGGGGGGCCTAAACAGAGACACTCTGTTTGCATGTGTGTATTCATGCTATGATGGGCTGGTGAAATCCAAATGTTGTTCTTTCCTTCTACCCAGTGCTTTCTGTGATGAGCTCAAGCTTTACTTTTGGATAAGCAGATTTAGAAAATGGTTATATGGATGGAGAGACAGTAAACCATACTATGCAAAGATAGATAAACATGAAGGGCATTATACTGTATAATATGTGGATATGAAGTACACAATATAATAGATAAATGGATTGTAATTAAGGGCACTGTTTAATAGAGATACATAACAAAGGCACCATATAACAGGTAAAAAGACAAATGGGAGAAAAGTGCTACATAACATACATGTGAAAAGCTCTGTGTCATATGTAAAATGATAGATGTGAAAGGATATGTAAATAATGGTATATTAGATATGCTTTATTTATATAGGAAATGCACTGGATGGCATGGTGGCACAGTGGTAGCACTGCTACCCTTCAACAAGTAGACCAAGGTGGAATTTGCATGATCTCTCCCATGTTCATGTGAATTTCCAGTCGTATGGATTGGTGACACTAAATCGGCCCCAGAGGCATGTGTTTGTGTGTCTGGCTGTTCACCTCATGTTGGCCTGACGCTCTCCAGGGATTGTTTCTGGCTTGTGCCCAGTACTTGCTGGGATAGGCTCTAGCTTACCGGCAGCCTTGCTCTGGATACGTGGGTTTAGAAAATGGTGGGTTGGATTTGATGGCTGGATAGAAACTGGTAGCCATAGTAGATATGAAGAAGTAGTAATCGTCGTAGCATCGTCACATGTACAGAACACCGTGAAATTCTTACTTGCATGTCCCATCAACAAAGTGGTGGAGAAACACTGATCAATGTGACCAGTCAGTGCCCACAAAGGTCAGCATTTGTGGGCAGTGCTAATGTCTAAGACTGTAGATTTTCACTGTAAACATTTGGTGTGCTATTCTTTTTGTTCAGATTATTTAGGGTTTTGACGACAATATAGTTTGGATAATGATTTTAATTTGGTTTCTTACTTGGTAGGGATTACAGCTTTTGACGCGGCTTGTGCCAGTGACTTGTACTTTCTGTCTTGGTCCAGTAGTTTTCCTTTTGCCCTGGTGGCTTGCCAGTTTACCCCATTTTACAGAACAGGCATGTTACTTTCTCCTTTTTGTCTTCCTCTCCTTTATTGGGTCAGGGTATACATAAAATACACTTACAAGAAGTATGAACTTGATTATTATTTAATTATCTATTGTCTACCATTGCCATTCTCCCATACTTGCTTTCCTGGAGTGAACTACTTGCATCAAGTAGTTCAGGACCAGGGCTGGTTAGGCTGGCTTACAGTATAAAGAGCAATAATGCTGCAGTGTTTGAATTTTTGAAAAGTCAGAAATGTGCAGTTGGCACAGGGTATCAACATACGCCTCCTGAAATGCTATGCTTGATATGCAGCGTTCCTCTCGAATCCGTGTCCGTTGGCTGTGTTTCATAACTCTTTGCATGTAACTCATGAATGATTCATTTTCGTGAATCATGACAAAGGGATCCCAGCACAGGCCTAGACCAATTTCCAGTAATTAAATGTCATCTTTTCATTCATCCTCTGAATGTGTACATCTGTCGCTAGTAAGCAGCCACTCAAGCTCGCTGATCGCCATTACACAAACTGGCAGCTGATGATTTCATCGTTGCATTTGTAAGGAGTGACCTGTTGGTCTGTTGTCTCACACAATAGTTCATTGTCTCTGTTTTCAAGGTTTTGTATGTTGTAAGAAATTTTAAATCGTACAGAATGTTAACAACCGATCCCCTGATTCTGCAGATTATTCCTTTGTGCTTGTTGTAGGTAGGCAATTCTGTACTACACATTTAAAGCAGACATTTTTGAACACATTACTGGCTTACAGAGAGCTGGACTCTCATCAGGCCTCCCCATAGCACACTCGCCCACAGTGCAGCAGATTTAGCTGCAGTAACTGTGAGCATCGACATGGAGTAATGGGTAACATGCATAATCCACATAGAGGGAGAACTACCTCTCTGGAACCTGGAGATAGCAACATGAACATCTCTGCCAACTGTGCTGGCCATCCTTCCATCCATCCATCCATCCATCCATCTATCAATCCATTTTAGCCCCCTTCCATCCAATTCAGCATTTTGGGGTGCCAGAGCCTATTTTAGCAACATGAAGCATGTAGCAGGAACCATCCCCTGGATGTGGCACTAGTCCATTGTCTGGCACATTGACACTGTAAGTTAACCTTGTGCACTCACACACACACACACACACATCTTTGGGGTGGACACAGAATACTAGAGAAACATCCATTTGTATTTGTGAAAAACAAGCTAAAGCTACCAGGTGTTATGTTTTGTGTAAGCACACAGGGGGCGCTACCTGAAGCAGCTTAAGCACATATTATTACATAGGAGGTTTCCTTTCTGAAGTGTGGAACTTGGGGTACACCAAAGTGGAAAATATGCGACAATGCCTAGAGTCCAAATTTCCTGTGTTGTGCCTTTTGATTTTGATGAATTTACAACTGCATCTCCATATAAAGTGATTAGTTTAAATAAGCATAGATGACTTAAATAAGGTCAACAGGTTATCATTTTTTTCTTTAAACATTTTTGACCTCTGATATTTAGCTTTATTTTAAGAATACATTACATTACAGGAATAATCCACCCAAAACTGATATCCACCTTAATAAAAGGATAACTATCCATCCAGTCTCTGTCATTTCAACAGATGGCATGGCACAAACGTCAACACTGCTTTTTCAAACCCCATGCCAAATGCCATTTAACAGAGATACATGCATTGTATTTTTCATTCCATTGGATGGTGCACCACAATCATTAACTCTGCTTTTAAGAATCCCATACCAACTGCCATATAACAGGGACATAAATATTGCATGGTGCCCTGCAAATGTTAACGCTGAGGTCCATGTTGATTACTTAGATTTCAGCCTGTCTTAGATGGGTCGCACAGCTAGTTTTTGCTTTATGTGTTGCTTAGCCCATGTAATGTGTAGTGGTGCTGAGAATTTTTTTTTATTTAATCATGTTTTCATGCAGAATGGAAAAAAATAAAAAGATATAATAGAAGCCAATAGTGACCAATGCTGTGCAATGACAAATTATGTCAAAAACGTCCACAGAAAAAGGTACAAACAAAAAAAAAAATCCCATACAGTATTTCTTGTGTCGCATGTCTGTGTTCCAGTCATATGCTCAAAATGTACGCTTTTCTGCTAAAATAGTGTTAAATTGACACTTTCAGAATTAATTGTCACCCATCATAAGCAGTAAACTAATGCCTTGTAGGAGTGACTTTTTGAAAACATGACTTTACCTTCCTGTTATGATGTGCTTAGATTATACTTGAAGTATGTACTTAAGAATATTTAAAAAAAAAAAAAAAATGGCTGTGTTCTCCCCAGATGTCCTGACTTTGCAAATGCCAGCTTTGGTGCGGCAGGCTGTGGCTGTGACGGTGCCAGTTTCCACCTACCCCCAGTGTTGACATTACCAGGGATGGCTAATGTTAAATGTCTGTACAGATTCGCATAACAAGCCTGTTCCATTGTTTGGGGCAGGAGCTTATCTGGGTAAAATCAGAAACCAGTGCTGGGTGGACTGGCAGTCCTTTGCAGGGCATGCTTGTGCACACCCTTATCATGCTGTCAGATCACCTGTGACATGAACAGCACCAACTGACCACTTAGGTTCTTTACTTAAAGATTTCATCTGCTTAGATTTTTTTTGTAAATGGAGGATTAAGAATATAATGTTAGTTTTTGAATTTAGTGTAAGCTGGAAATGTGGAATATTTTGTGAGCGTGATGATGCCCACATGACTTGTTGGGCGTGGAGTGTATAAAGCGTTCTGTCTGGCCCTCAGTTAAAAGGAGTTTCACACTCTTGAAAATAATCTAGACATTTGTTTTAATTTTATTACATTTTTTTTTCAGCCAGTCCCATTGTGATATTTGATTTAACGTGCCTTTCCTGCTTGTCATAAAGGACCAAGAAGTCTCTTTGCATGTAACACCTTGGTTGTCATGTTGTCGGGCTGCATACCTGGTGTTTGCCAAAGCTCCTGTTTATCTACCATGTCATTTTAGAGGCAGATCTGAGAAATTCATCTTTTTGTGCAAATCGTGACAGCGGTCCTCTAAAATAAAAACCAGCATGGTGACCAGAAGTGCGGTGGAAGAGCAGTGGCTTGAATAATGCAGGATGAGGCTCAATTAGTGAAACCTTCACGGGTTTATTTGATAGCGAGCCATCAGTACGGGTTTCTATTGCTCGCTAGAGGATAACTCACATTGTAAACTAAGCAAGTTGCTAATTACTTTTTTTTGTGAACTAATTTCCTTTGGTGAGATTCTGCCTATAAAACAGATGATTCGTTCCATCCAGGGATAAATAGAGATTTAACTGCCTTTTTTATTGTGCCCTGCTGTTCTGTTTACAGGAAATCCATTTTGAGGGGCATGTATCATTCACTTACGTCTCTCTGCTATTTTTTTTTAATTAAAATCCTTAAATAATATTTTATGATCAGGAGGCGTCTATTTAAATAATCAAAAACAGATTATTTCACAGTTGGATTTTTATAGCATAATAACCCAGTATTCTCTTTATATTGCAAATAATGACAGTTTCTTGGGCAACTGAAAAGCCTTGCAAAGTAAGAAGAAACTTGCAAATAAATAAGTCTGGGGACGTTTTTGGTTACGATTGCAAGCATAAAAAAGGTAAATTTATGGCAGCCTTTAATGTAGAAATCTTCCTGTTGCTCATTTGTCATACACAAACACACAGTCCTGGCAACCAAACACATTTAATTATTTGAAGATTACACTCGTTTAAGACGAGTCTCATTATAACCGCACATTCTTGGCTTTCTAGCCTAGAGATATAATGAGGGCGAACACAAGTCGCATGAAAGGAAGGAGCCTAAAAGCTCTGGTAGATGTGTCATTGTCGTCGCCGCTCAATGCGAGTCATTGCTGACACCAGACTGCTTCCATTTATACAAGAATTTGTGCTGAGATTCAAAAATTACAGACTTGAGACCCGCCATGACAGCACCCATCGAATCGTCTTGCATTCAGCGATCACACAAATGTGCCTCAAAGATGTGTAAATGATGAAGTAACTGCCTAAAAAGCCGTTTAAAGGGCACTTTTTAGGTGACTCCTTATGGTGAGGCTTTTCGAGAAAAGTGTACAAATTGCAGCGCTACACTGGCACTTAGGTGACAAACGCAGTAATGTCATTGTTTAATGTCGATACCTCAGACGTCCAGGGGTCTGCTGGAGAATGTGCCGCATCCAGATGTTCTTAGCTTCATTTGCAATGCTCCTTGTGCTGCAGCTTGAAGCTGGGCTGTGCTGTTTCCATCGATAATGTGGAGTAAAAGCTGCAAGTGAAAGAAAGCTTCTACAGGAAAAGTATCCGCACATTGTGGGAGGATGAACAAGAGGCTGCACCATGCAGAAGCTCCACAAAGCCCACATTAAAGGCCAAGTAAGCCATACACATAAGGCAAAAGAAAGGGAATGATCTACACGTTTACAGAAGGGCAGCCTGACGTTCTCATATATCCAGTGGTGACAGATAAGCATTTCTGTGCCTGCTAAAGTTCATCCCAAAATTAATAGCAGTTAGAAGTGAAAGGAAACTGTGGATGAATAAGGAGCTAAAAGGAAGTTAGAAATGAAAACACATATGTAGAAGACTAGTAACTCCAGCACTAACCGTAAGACAAGTGAGAGCAATGGTTGAAAAGAGGATTGGGGAGGCTAAGAGACAGCTGGAGAAAAATACTGCAGAGAAAGTGAAAGATGACTCAAGGAGGTTCTTTTAAAATGTTAGTGGAGGAGCTGAAGTGTATTAGGGATTGTAAAGGTTAGCTAGAAGAGCGCTTCTCAACCACTGGGTCACAACACAGCAGGGGTCAGATCATGGGCTGCTGTCATTCGGAGGGTGAGCGAGCCCTGATTGTATCTGCATTTATGCTGGCCCCCACCACCCCACTTGTGGGCCATGAATAAACTTTTCAAGTGATAACTGTTTCAGTCAGAGCTTTGATGGTTTTGGTCTTTTGGTAAGCTACCACTTGAGAGATCAAACTAAATGAAGTAAGAATTTAGGGTGTACCGTATAGGTGGGTACAAAATAGGCTCAGACACAGAAATCAAAGGATTATGCCGAGGGGAAATATTTCAGAATTAGGTGATGTTAGAATTGCTGTCCAGCAGGGGTCAGTGCTGGGGCCACTGCTTCTTGTAGCTTCCTTAGCGTTCTGCTTACCCCTAGAAAAAGAATCATGAAGAAATAAATTGAGTAGGAAAGGTATTCCCAGTGTCAACTGCTGTGCTGGCACAGATTTAGTGCACATCCTTCATGCGACATATTGTGAGGCAGTCACCAATGCCCAACTCTGTGTTACAGTCAGGAGAGCAGAGGGACGTTTTCCTTGCACACTTTTCTTGTAATATTTTTTTTCTGTTGCTTGCACATGAGGCTTGGTGGCTTCCATGTTTCTTTCACCTGACAAATGCCAATGCTGCATTGGCATTTGCAGCAGTGTAAACAGTGATTAGGGGGTGAACATCTTTCTTGTCCTTCTACTTGGCTGCAGTTGTTTTGCCATGCAGCTACTGTTGCACCTCAGTGAAACTTCATGTGGACGTTGGGCACAGCAGATGCCATGTGCATCGATTTTACTGTCTGTGTCAATGTCCGATGATCAATTCACATTTTCCTCTCTTTCGCTTGATTCAACCAATGGATAATTTTCAGTTTGCTTTAAAACCAGCTTTATAGCTTTTCATTTGTCATTGTGATTTTGATTGACTGGTCTACCCCACTCATGAATATTGATGAGTTACCATAAAGTGTCAGAACAAATCAGAATATTGCAGCATGATGTTCTTTAATCCTCAAGATGGCAGCATAATACTGTCCCGAGAGCTACTGGGGCTTGATACTATATAGTGGATCATTACATGTCACCCAGAGTCTGATTTGGATTTAACCGTAATAACATAGAATGCCAAGCTTGAGTCACTCTTGTGGTTAATGCCATGGAGGTTAATATACATAAACCATCTGGAGAAGACTATAAATAACAGGCCGGTTTTAAGATGATATCAAACTAGGTTGGAAGGCAGATAGTGTAGAATCAGCTAAATTGTCCCAGGTTTGAAAAGAGAATGCTTAAACAATGAGGTAGCAGCACGAATTTCTGTTCCATCACTGCTAAATAGTCCCTTAGGGACAAATAAAGTACTGTCTGTCTGTCTGTTGTATTGTGGCTTTCACATGTTTGTCTGTCAGTCTGTCTCTCTCTCTGGGCCTTTCATTATTATCCATCTATCTGACAGTTGGTTTTAAACCATGAGTTGGACAGTTCACTTCTTACCTAGTTTAATTTGACTAGCCTGTCCTCGATCTTTAACAGTACCTGTAAACCACTGGACCTTGTAGGTTGACTTTGGATGAGAAAGGGAATTGTAATGTCAGTCAAATGCTGGCTGTAATATTGATTTGTTTGTCATTCATGTCCTGTTCAGGTCTATCTCTGCTTTATTCAGTGTCCTTTTATAATTGTCTGTCTTTCTATATTTGATCCATTCTTGTTTCTCATGGCACTTGAGGTTGGTGATGTGTTGAATGTTGTTTGGATATGCACTTAAGACCTTTAACGTGCTCTCTCCATGTGACAGTACGACTGCAACTGCTTCTTTGTGATTCATTCATTTCCACTCGGCCTTTCCTGGTGGTGATTGCAATGTGTGAGCCTCATTATTCGACTCCTTGTTATGGTGCTTTCCATCCATGCCCTTCCGTGTGCTGATGGGATTCAGCTGCTTTTCCCTGTTTCCCAATGCTGACACAAAATCCGCTGATTTGCAGTGTGTCTCGGCAGTGCTTTCTTTCAGGTCATTGTAAATCCTCTGCTCTTGTCTCTGTTCTTATTTTTCTCTTTCAGATACTTATAGCTGCTAGGTTTATGACTTTAATTATAACAGACTCTTCAACGGAGAGCTCAGTCAGGTTTGCTGGATATATGTCTCTAATTATTGAAGTGAAGGTAATGTGACTCCGATGCTCAATTTATTTATTTATTTTTAACTTTGTGATGCACATTGGCCCCTCATATCTCGGCGTTCAATATATTTTGACAACCTTAAAATTGCTTAAAGGGGTGATGGATGTTAAAGGTGTGCTTGACATTTGGTTTTTTTGGCTGGCATCCCACTCGGCTGAGGGAGATAATCTGGTTCCATGCCAAGGCTATCAGACAATCCTGGCGATGTGGCACGAGGAGAGACTGCAGTTTTAGTAAGGCGGACTGTCCTCCTGCCTCAGTCGGCCTTTTAAACATCTCATTTGTATTCTGATAAAGTGCTAGCTTGTTAACAGTGATCAATAAAGCATGTGAGGTCGGGTATTTACTATTCACAAAAAATGCACTCTGTCTGGGAAACATGAGACCTGTAACATGCACATTGTCAGATATGCAGCCCGTCATTCACTTTGTACACAGCACTTGTGTGTCACACATTCAAATGAGAAAAAATTGGTATTTTAAAGTGGAGAATTATTACAGATTAATAAAAACAGCAATAATATGGTACTGTGAAGTAACAGTTGGTTCGGTGCTTAAAGTTGAACATCACAGCTTCAGAGCCTTGGGTTTGACTATCGGCCTACTGTAGCGATGATTTGTATTTTCACAATCTCTTTATGAATTGGTTTAAAACCAGAGTCATTAATTAAGACTATGCAATTAATCAAAATCATTTAATGTAATTAAATTAAGACCGTTCTATTCTGGTTAGCACTGCTGCCTCAACACTCCACGCGATGGAGTCAAATTACTGCATGCCTGCATGGATTTGCTCACAGTACTCGAGTGTTCATCTCAAAATTGAAGTCAAAATTTGGCTCCATTTGGTTGAAATTTGAGCATACCCAGAGAAGACTGGTGCCCCTTCTAGGGCTGGGTCCTGCCTTGTGTGACCTAGGTACTGTAGTTTGCAGCTCCCCGTGTCCCGGATTATAGATTGAGCGGGTTTCAAATTTACTAATGGGTACATTTTTTGACGGTGTCACTGGCCTACCAAGCATGTTCAAGCTGAATGTCACGGCCACTGTGGCCTGTGTGTGTGTGTGTGTGTGTGTGTTGATCATCTTAATCCTTTGTGTATATTGTTCATATTTCACAATTCAGACTGGAATCTCACTGAATGGATTGATTGGTCCTTATGCTATGTTGTGACATATGTTATGCTGAGGTGTTTTACAGAGCTAACAAGATTAATCCAGAGTGTGACCCTGGCAGTCCTCTCCTTATCAAACATCTCCTTCATATTTTTGACATGGTGTCTGTTTTTCAATTTAGACTCATTTTTTTCTGATGTCCTTTTAGTCATGTCCTGTTTAGTTTTTAAGGTGACTTTTGGAATTCATTGAGAACACCAAAGAAAACATGTCAGACTCTATCAGTGCGAGTTTATGTGCATTTTATGTTTTACTAGCCATGTTACCTGTCGTACACTAAAATATTGTGGGAAGCAGCCTGGACACAGACAGACGGACATCATTTCAAGTCGAACACACGTTTATTTACACCAAATATAAAGTGCACAACCCAGTGCTGCAGCACCAATCACCACAACAGTCCAGGCCAAAAGCACAGTATGCCTTTTCTTCAGACCGCCTCCTTCTCGCTCCTTCCAGACCTCGTCCTCTTCCACCCGACTCCAGCCCTGAATGAAGGGAGGATGTGCTCCAGGTGTGCTCCGGCAATCTTCCACCGACACGCCCCAGTGTGGCGAAAGTGCCGGCTGTATCCCTGGAAGCACTCCGGGTGTCCCTGCTCCTCTTCCCCCAGCACTTCCTGGTGTGGCGGAAGTGCTGAGGTCCAGGGCTCTCCAGGCATTGGGGTGCCCCTGGCAGTGACCATGGGCCCCTACATGGTTGAGCTTCAAAGCTCTGCACCCATGGCCCCCAAAGCAACCAGGGTGGTCGCCCCCTCATGGCCTGGAGGGAGGCGCAAGCCTTCCTCTGGTCCTCCTGGGCGTACGGCTGGGTACCACCCCCAGCCATGTGCCACAATATTTAATATCTCTTGCCCTACATGCAGTCATGTGGAACCAGTTCTTATGCCCTTGGACAGCCTGCCATTCTGTTACACGTATAACACCTATAAAAAATATTCACCTGCTTGAAGTCCCAGAGAAGCTGGAGTCTGTCTCGGCAAGTGTAGGGCGCGAGGCGGGAACATCAGATCCAAATGAGACACCTCTTTCTGGGGACATCCAGGTCTTATAGGGATCTGACTGGAAGGTGTGGAGTCAGTTGCCCTAGGCACTGTGGATCAGAGAAGTGGCAATACTGGCAGATGAGCATGGAAGGTGACATAGTTTAAGCTTGACATGTTATTAAAATGTTTTTGGCTCTAGAAATGTAAATTATTCCAAGTGCGGAGGGTGCTAAGGAGCAGACACCCAGCTGACTGCATCAGTTTTTGGTTGTATGCCAATTGCTTTCTCATCAACAGTAACACCATTTTCCTGTAAAGCTCTCTTCTGTTCTTTTGTATTTGATCAGTTTCGAATTTCTGGTGAGAAATAACAGTTCAGTGAAATCGAACATTTCATTGGAGCTGCACTTTTGCTTTAATTGCATAAATAGTTGTGAAAATCCATCAATATCAAGTAGGTACTTTTTTTCCTGCCGCTTTGAGCTTTATTGGTGGCATTGTGTGTAGTAAGCTCTGGAGTGCTCAGATGTGTAATCATCGATAATACTGCGCTACGCTCGCTGCAGTTCTTTCTGCCAGTAAGCGTCAACTCTCTACACTTAGAATTGGTTTCAGAAGGCAGAATGTTGTTGTTTGAAACATGCAGCTTCATCTTAATTATAAAACTCTCAAAAAGTATAACATGAACATGCTGCTTCTTAAATCCACTGAGAAGACAAAAAGGACCTTATAAAGGGCATGGTGCTGATGATCTTTATAATGAGAAAACATTTGCAGTGCTGATAGCAGCCTCAGTCGGTGTGTCTCTCCTTTTTCTTTTTTCCAGGTAAACAGTCCTCTTAAGTGACATTTTTATTGCTCTCCACTGGCTCAATTAGTAACACACAGGATTTGCGTTTACACTCTGACTTCAACCAGGCGACTGGGGACTTGGCATTAGAATTGCAGATGCTCAGGCCTGCCAGGCCACAGGGAATTGATGTCTCTTGTGGTACAGCATCTTGCTGCTCTTGCACTAAAGGTGCATGGGACTGCATCCATGGTACACAGACTTGTGCTTGAGATGTTGGAAAATTAGAAAGTAGCTTCCCTACAGCATTTAACACATTCAAGAGCTTCTATTGAAACTGCGTAGTATACCACAGGGCTGTAAGTTCAATTTCAAGTTTATTGTCATGTGCCACATACGTCCAGAGTCGGCAGTAGAACAGAAGCCCTCCACCTTCTCTCTGTACTGCCTCTTGGCTGCTGTGATGGCTTTTCTTAGTCCGTACTTCGCAGCTTTGTACTCTGTCTCAGTGCCTGATCAAAATGCAAGAGAGCAGGCATGCAGCATGTGGCATACATGACTGTTTATCCTGGGCTTCTGGTTGGGGAACTTCCTGACTGGTATTATGGGCAGGATGTTGTCAATACAGGTGATTATGATGATGATCACAGAACAGCATGGTAGCTCAGTGTTTTGTGCCACTGTTGCACAGATCCAGTGCCTTGGGGATTTGACAATCTCAAATCTCATACCCAGTTTTTCTGTGTGGAGTTTCTGACCCTATACATTAGATTTAAGTTGATTTGATGGAGGACAATGGAATGGATGGATGGACAGATGATAATCATATACTGTGTTCTCTATTGTATATATACTCTAGTATAAGTGGCAGAGTGGAGTGTAGGGCTGTGGAAGTTCTTCAGTTTCTCTTCCATATCCCAAACACATGCATGTTCCTTTGGTTGGCAGTTGTAGTCTTGGTGTCCAACATTCTGCTAATCTCAGTCTCCAGATCTTTACATTTGTTCTGCTTTTTGGCTTATTTCAGTACATTGGTATTGTCATCTGGGACTGCTATGTTGATCTGCGGGCATTGCTGCTTCCTCTTCATCATCAGGGTGGATATCTGAAATGGTACAATTGATTTGAAGTGCCATGTCCAGTATGATGGTAGCGCTTCTGATGTGTTGGTACCATTCTCACCTGGCACACTGCAGATTGACAAGTACAGATTATTATGATTTGAGAGTTTGCAAGTACACAAAGTCGTGGAAATATTCAAAATGCTCACTGGAGGAAGAAATAACTGTCATATTCCAGCCAGTAGTGAAAAATGCTGTATGGCAAAAAAAATATATTCCGGGTAGAACAAAATGCAAAGTAGACAGTGCTCTCAAAAGGCAATCCCAAAAGTGAAGAAAGCCCCAATCTGAAATCCAAGAAGCATAGTCACCAAAACATTGCACAGATTCACAAAAATCTAGTAAATCGCAAAAGGCACAATAATCACTAGAGGAATTCACCACCCCCATAAGTGCATTCAGAATGAATCGCAAAGGACTGCTTATTTTTCCCAGCCATTACAGGGCTGAGGGCAACCTCTTGATGGTGCCGGGCAGGTGCCTGCCTCTTAGGAGAGCACCCAAAAAACATCTGGAACATAAGAGAAGACAAAAATGGAAAATTAGTGACCTTACTATTAACATAAACAAAGGAATTGAAAAATGCACAAAAAAGACACAAAAATGGCACTTGAACCTCAGCCAGTTGAGGAATCCTGGTTGAAATGTAACACTGGCAGCTGGTAACCTTGCTGTTCCAATTAACACATTCAGTAGAAGGCAGCCTTGCAAATCCAGCGAGGATATGGCTGATTGTCTCCTCAGCCTTGGTGCACATTCTGCACTTGCTGTCGGCCTGCTGCTTCAACATGTGAAATCTCTGTACTAACCACTGGATTGTGTGATGAGGGTGATGATTACAGGAGTTACATAGTGAATGGCAGTGTCCAGTCTGTGGGGGATCTAATGGGCAGCCGACTCTGGCTACACAAAATTTGATCTAATAAAGAGAAGCCTGTACACTGGAAGAACAGCAGTGGGTGCTGTTTTATCATGGAAGGGTTTAGGGTAACTGTACTCTGAAACAAAATCTTCTGTTCCTTACACTTTTTCAAGTCACCAAGTAAATTGTAACTGTACATTAACATTTCATCAAAATGCTATTGTTTTAGTTCTATTTACTTCAAACGTCAACAAAACAAGTTGTTTGGCCAGGGGTGTCCAAACTTTTTACATCAAACTGCATGTCTTCACCTTCGCTATTGTCTTTGCACTGCATTCGCCTTTTGCAGCCACAGTGCCCTTGTCCCTGGGTCTGCGGTCTGATTTCACCCCGGGCTGACTGCTACTGTGACTGCATCTCTCCTCAGTAATCTATAGACCCTGCCCAGCAAGACCCAACAATATGGCAACAGGAAAGAAAGTTTAGTTTTAGATTTAATAGTCTTAATATGTCTGAAGCAGAAGCACAGCAAACAAGTGTGACAATCGCACCATACAACCTGGATGGATGACGGCTATCCTCGACAGTGCAGACTGACACCCCTGATGTTTGATGGAGTTCTGGTGGCTCTTTATCCTTATGTGTCTGGTTGGTGTGCCTGACTCACGTCATGGGCTTTCCGATCCTTCCCTGTTCCTCCTTTGTTTGTTTTTTAAAATTTTTTGGTGCACAAGATGAACACCCCTTGCCTTACTCTCTGTGCGCCGTCATTCTGGTAGATCATGACAGTGCATCTTAACAATCTGTCAATATTCATGTTGCTTGCATGCACACTTTTGCTTTGAGAACCTTGTTTTAGAGCACGTCTGCTGTCCTGTAGGAATCAACGATATACTGTATACATCTGGTGTACAGTGAAATTCTTTGTCCATTTAAAACTGTTTTATCAATATTTAAGTTGGCATAAACCTTGCAAACATGTGCATGCAGAAAAAAAGAGGATCTGTTATTTTTGTCGTTGTGTTCATGCCTTTAAGGTAATGTCTTTTTGTATGGAGTTGTATGTGACGTATGTGTAAAGGGGAGACCAATAAACCTATACATTAATTGAGAGTGGTGAGTACAGTGGCCTCGGAAAGTCTTTTGTAACAGTTTTCTGCTGCAGCCTTGTGCTAAAAATCCTTTTTCCCCTCATCGAGCAAAGCTTAATACCCCAGAATAACAAATTATGTGAAAACAGGATTTTAGAAATTCATGTTCATTTATTAAAAAATAAAATAACTGGAATCTCCCACTGAGACAAGTGTTCAGAGCCTTAACTATGACAACTTGAGATCTGGCTCAGGTGCATCCCATCGTATTTTTCATCGTTGAGATGTTTGTACATGTTGTTTGGAGTCCACCTTTGGTCAATTCAGTTGATTGAACTGATTAGGAAAGACACAGACCTGTCTATAGAATGTCCACCAGTTGATCAAAAAACCAAGTCATGGGGTTGAAGGAACTGCCTGCAAAAGTCTGAGAAGGGATTGTGTCGAGGCGCAGATCTGGGGAAGGCTGCAGCATTGAAGGCTCCCAAGATCACTCTGGTCTATGTAGTTCTTAAATGGAAGAAGTTTGGACCAGTCGCAACTCTTCCTAGAGCTGTAATGAACAATCGTGGGAAAAGGGCCTTGGTAAGAGAGGTGATCAAGAGCCAGACTTCAGAGAACCGATTTTAGCACAAGGCAGCAGCATAAGAAAATGTGAACAAAGTGAATACGCGCTAAATCTACTGCACCTGCTATCGAGTCTGTGTGAGTAGCACTGCGCCATCATGTATTTCAATGGGTAAGAGCTGTGTCATTGTGCAGAATGAGTTACATTAAAATTCAAAAAATTAAATTAGTACATTTGTTGAAAGTACACCTTCTGAAATTTCAACATTTTCAATTAAACTGTGATGTGATTTTTTTTTTTACTTTTTATTTTATTTATCTTATTATCCTGCACCAAGCCCTCAAAGCCCAGAAAGTGACCTTTGCTTGTGTGCCCTAAGAATCAAAAAGCTCCTGCAAGGCATTCCCTTTCTGTGTGATGTCGATGAGCTGCTGCTGCAAACGCCACAAAATAGTCTTATGACTCAGCATAACCTCTCGGCTATAACACTTTTAACACTTTAGCATATGCATTATAATGTGTATTGAAGATGCTCAAATGCTTATATTCCCCATCCAGTGGGAACCAGAAGCTTGAAGGCTGCTTTAACAGAAATATAAGCTTGTAAAGTGAGTAAATACAAGCAAATTAGACATCAGCCGGCACAGCTGCAGAAGTTAATGAAGAACAACTACAACGCAATTACCAAACCAAAGAGCAACCTAATCCTTATTAATCCCCTGAAATGATTGCTGGGTGTATTAAGAATGCATTTCATGAGTAAGAGGCATTGGTTTCTCTTGAGGAATATAAAAGCGTATCATATATGTGGCTAATGGTAGGGGATGGAGACAAATACACGTTTAGCGGAAATGACTCTTTCGAGATGAATGTACTAGATAAAAGAGAATATGAGGGAGTCTTCAACTCCATTTAAGTAACTTTGGCAGCAGACCATAAAGCATGGCTGTTAGGCCAGCAGTGTTCAGCGTCTCTGGTTGCTTGGCAACAGCCATTGTACATGATATGCGTCCTTGCTGGCTAGTTGCAGTTCATCGACATGCATTTTGCCTATACTTGGCTGCTAGTTCGGAGTCAACTTTCCCTTTGCCAGGCCGAAGCAGTGTACCGAATGTTCAGTTCAATTTGATGTTTAAGAAATGATCAGTATACAAAAGCCAATATCATGATATTCAATATTTTGATTTTCAACAATATCTTCGGACGACTCGATAAAAAGTGCAGCCTCCACCACTCTTTGTAAGTGTGACTACATCAGCTTTGCTCATGTTGTCTGGTGGAGGTAAATCGTGTGAGAAACGAAATAGAACGGGGGTTTAAAAGAAGAGTCCACAACCGATAGTGTTAACTGTGCTGTTTGGAAATGGCTTTGTTTTACATGAAATGACAGTGCAAACAGTATAACATCTGAAGATAAAATGCTATGTTGTCATAGTAGGGTCCTAGGGTTGACTCTTTTCTCCCCTTTATACTCTGTATTATGTAGAACATATACTTACCACACTATCAGGGTTGACTGCTACTATACTTCAGCTCATTCCCCTTTCTTTTACATTCGATACATCTGGGCAATTGGTTCAAGTACCAGAACGGCCAGGGGTGAAAGTTGCACATTAATTCAGGCATTATTTGCTTAAAATAGTAGAGTACAGTCAGTATTGGTACAACAATATGCCATGGTAATAGGCTACCAGTTGGCTCTCCATCTTATGTTGATTGGTTTCTGGTCTGATGTGGTCTTTGCTCCTGTATGGTCTTTGTGTTGCAGAAACAGATAACATGGCCTGTTTGAATATGGCTGCTGAGAGAGAGAGAGGGTGTCCTCAGGAAGTAAAGAGAGAGAGAGAGAGAGTGAGTTTCATTTGTTACCCCTATTAGTTTGGCTTCCTTGATGTCTCAGATCAATGGGATATCCTAGTGCAAGCCCTGCTTCTTCAGTTATGTCGTGCCTTTCATATTTATTTTGTCAATCTGGGTGGCACAGTGCATTCTTTCTATGCCAGGGTTGTTTTTCCTTTGATACTTTGACATTCTTGTGTATTCCAAAGAAGGGCAGATTAACCCTTACAATATGCTAACAAACTGGACTGGTCTAGTGACACAGAGGAACTAAGGGCAGAGCTCTGGGGTAGATAGTGGCATCCTTTACAAGTTCTATGACTGTGTGATAGCCAGTGTGGGGTGCTGGGCCTGTAAGATGACGTCTTGAGAGGTCCCCAGCCAGCAAGCTAATTAAGAAGGTAGGCCATGTATGGAACACCCTCTGTACACACCGACCAGTCTGATGGCCATTATGAGCAGTGCTGCACATCCTCTCCATGACACACTGGCATTTAGGTCTTTCACCCAGCAGAAGCAGGTTAAGAAATGCCACTAGGGATGCTTCTTACCTTTGGTGATGTGGCTTCATTGTGCCTCAGAGTAACTGCTTTCCCATCTTTAAGTTTTATTCTTTTTGTAATTCCTTTGCATGTTTGAGAGGGCTTGTTGTTTGTTATGTTTGTACATTTGCTGAGCGTTTGTAGAAGTTATATTTATCCTTGGGACAAGTAAAATTCCGTCTGTCTATTTATCAATCATATATTGCCTTTCATGTCTGTCTGTCTATATTAGGCTTTCAGATTCCATCGATGTATAAATTATTTTTAATGGATCTTACAGCAAATTGGCATCCCCTCCTGGGACACACATTTTTAGGAAGTCACTGAGCACTGGAGGGATTCCAAAGGACTGGAAAATGGCAAATATCATCCCATTATATGCAAAGGGTGACAGGGCAGATCAGAGCAACTATAGGCCAGTAAGCTTAACATGAAACATCACAGGAAAATAAATGGAAGGAATTATTAAGGATAAGATTGAGCAACACATGGCAAGGACAGGAGTTATTCTGAACAGTCAGCATGGGTTCAGAAGAGGGAGGTCGTGTTTTACTAACATGTTGGAATTCTATGAGGTTGCAACAAAAGCATACGATCAAAGTGGAGCTTATGATATTATTTATCTGGACTTTCAGAAAGCATTTGATAAGGTGCCACATGAGAGGTTGGGCATCAAGTTAAAAGAAGTGGCAGTTCAGGGAGATGTTTTTAGATGGGTGCAGAATTGGCTCAGACACAGGAAACAGAGGGTGAAGATGCAAAGAACCTCATCAGAACTGGCCGATGTTAAGAGTGGTGTTCCACAGGGGTCAGTGCTATGGCCGCTGCTATTTTTAATATTAATAGTGGTTAAGTTTTCAGATGATACCAAGATTGGTGGATTAGCAGATAATTTGGAATCTGTTATATCATTACAGAAGGACTTGGCTAGCATACAGGCTTCTACAGATTGGTGGCAGATGAAATTTAATGTCAGTAAATGTAAAGAATTACACATAGGAAGTAAAAATGTTAGGTTTGAATACACAATGGGCGGTCGGAAAATCGAGAGTCGACCTTATGAGAAGGATTTAGGAGTCATAGTGGACTCTAAGCTATCGACTTCCCATCAGTGTTCAGAAGCCGTTAAGAAGGCTAACAGAATGTCAGGTTATATACAGTAGCATGATGTGTGGAGTACAAGTCACAGGAGGTTCTGCTCAACCTTTATAACACACTGGTGAGGCCTCATCTGGAGGTCCTGTGTGCAGTTTGGGTCTCCAGGCTACAAAAAGGACATAACAGCGCTAGAAAAGGTCCAGAGAAGAGCGACTAGGATGATTTCAGGGCTACACGAGTTGAATTTTGAGTAAAGATTAAAAGAGCTGAGCCTTTACAGTTTAAACAAAAGAGGATTAAGAGGTGACCTGATTGAATTGTTTAAAATTATGAGGGGAATTAGTACAGTGGATCGAGACTGTTATTTTAAAATGAGCTCATCAAGAACACAGGGACACAGTTGGAAACTTGTTAAGGGGAAATTTCGCACAAACATTAGGAAGTTTTTCTTTACACAAAGAACGATGGACACTTGGAATAAGTTACCAAGTAGTGTGGTAGACAGTAAGACGTTAGGGACTTTGAAACTCGATTTGATGTTTTCTTGGAGGAAACAAGTGGATAGGACTGGTGAGCTTTGTTGGGCTGAATGGCCAGTTCTTTTCTAGAGTGTTCTAATGTTCTGGGTGGATTCCTGCCGGCCTTGCTAAGTCAGTTCTGTGCAGTCCTTCCATGGAGTATAGACATTCAAGAATTTAATAGATGGAGAAACTTTCCCAGGATTTATAGATTTAATTAAATAAATCAAAAACTGTCTTAACGCATTTTATTTCTGAATAAAGCCTGGGGCAAGTAGATCATTTTAAAATGGTTAGGGTTACAAGTGTGATTTCATTTTTATTCAAATATATAAACTTAATGAAGACTTAAATCCTGTGGTAGAGTTTCCCATTCTGTATTTACAGAAGGCTGGTGTCAGTGTGGTGTATTTTTCAGTCTCGTCTCGCATCGCATCACTTGTAGTCCATTTTTTCCATCACTTGGATTGATATGTAATTCCACATTCGTTGGTCTTCCTTCCTCTACTTGAATTTCATGGTTTCATGTGTAGTTTGACTATGGACTGAATGAGCTTTCATCTGAGCTGAGAAGGAATTTATTAACAGCAATGCATTTCCATAATGTGTAACACTTGAGGGAACGACTTGGAGTTGTCAAAAAAATTATTTGTAGCAAGGGTAAGAAGATACGAGCACCACGGGAGGGCACATTTACACACTAATTAGAGAATTACCTGAAAGATAAATTAATTTTCATTGTTCTTTATTTTGGAAATTAAAAAAATTGAAGTTAAGAAACAAGAAAATATTGTTAAAGTTATATTCCTTTGAGTCACAGCTGGGCTAGAAAATAATTAAGACAACAGGGACATCCATCATCCTTTGAACCATCTTGTTCACAAAGGCACTAAAACTAGTAGAGGTGACAATAACAGCCACCCTCTGGGTTTGAAATTTTTCTCTCTTCCAGCTGTTAAAAGCAGATGGGGCCACCCAGACCATAGCACCCTCTGGGTGACTCCTGTTGTCTCATGACGCTTGAACTTTGATGCATCTTTAAAGCACTGCCATGTCTGCTTCTTCAGCCCACGATTATATTAACAAATTGTGGGACACAAAGGGGCTCCTAATTACTATTTAATAAATCTGATTACCCTTTAATATCAGTTGATACATTCTGTCAGCAGTTGATGTTTGCTAATTTCACTTTTAAATATGCTATTATTGTGGTAATGCATGCTGTGGGAAAACATGCAGAATCTGTATGTTCAAAGTATTCATTCTTTTTAAAGATTCACTTATTATGTCGTGGCATTGGGTCATCACAGCTGGTCTTGGCTGATTTAGTTTCAGGGCAGGGACTGGCATACTGTGTATAGACACACGCACTCGCACTCTTTCTCTCACAGGGCCAATTTAAGTGAACTAATTCAACTCACCAAGGCAGAAATAGGAATATTTTTAAAAAATCCAGTTGATAGACAAACTCTGTCAACATACTGACTTGAACCAGGAGCTGGGGCCTATGCCAATGCTGACCAGTACCTGCTTCATGTCATTTTTCAAAATAAGAGTGGAAGGACGTTGTTTCAGAGTTGGCAGTGAAACTGGCAGTATGCAGGACATCCTTAACAATGGAGTAGCCCATGTTCCAAGAAAATGGCAAGTCTCGAGTCCAGTGGTATGTCTGCCAAGGTGGAGAATTGGAGACCTGAGGGAAAGAACACAGTCTAGGATGACTCGGTGGTGCTACTTTGAGTTTACTTTACTGGTTTGTCACTTCCTGATGTAGTCTGGAATGACCAAAATGCTATTTGTAAGTACTCTGGGCAGGGATATTTATCTGTCTATTATATACTGCCTTTCCAGTCTATTAATCTATCTATGATATATAGTCTCTCTTATCATTCCATATATCTATGATATAGCGCCTTTCCAAAATATCAGTTATACAGTACATTGTCCATCTATCCACCTTTCTATGATAGGAAGGCACTATATCTCCAAATCTATAACACACTGCTTTTAAAATGTACCTATTTGTTTATAGCACAGTATTTTCCTAGCTATCTATTTACCCATGATACAGTATAGTGTCTTTCCAATCTCTCTTTCAAAGGCACAGTGCCTTCCATCTGTCTATCTATCTATAATGTAGTGCCTTGCTCACCTTTGTATCACCTAGGTATCTAAATTGTAGATAGATGAGCAGGGCAGTTTATCGGGTCTGGTCAGGTTGGACAACATGCACTGGTATAGTGGGTTGCCCCACCCACCACATCACGAAACCGCCTAGGATCTTGTTTGGCAACCCCCCCCAGGCAGACACGCGGTCCAGTCCCACCCTCCAGAAATGACCATCAATCTGCTGCAGCCAGGTGTTAATGTGGGCGTCCCCTTTGCCTGGTTTAACCACTCGGGTCTTCCAACAGTGAGGATCCTGTGAGGCGGTTCACCCTAAGGGAATTGCACCACATGGCCGTAGTGCCATTACTGATGCTTGCTCACAATGGCGGTAGTGTGCCTCATTCAGGACTCTGTAAGTGATCGATCATTTGACACAAAGTCAAAGCAGCCGTACCCAAGGATTCTCCAAAGAGACATAGTACCGAAAGGTCCAGTCTTTGTCTCGGGTCACTGGATAGTGTCCATGTCTCACAACCTTATAGCAAGACAGGAAACACCTGACTCTAAAGAGACTTTTGTCTTTTTGCATAGATCTTGAGAGTGCCACACACCTCTTTACAGCACCCTCATGACCCCCTATGCTCTCCCTATCTGTCTACTGACTTCATAGGAAGAGTCACCAAAGACATGAATGTCTTTGCTGTAGTAAAGTATATCATAGATAGTTAAATAAACAGGTACATTAGAAAGCCATTGTATTATAGATTGGTAGACAAGAAGGCACTGCATCACAGACAGACAGACAGACAGACAGATAGATAAGAAAGGTGTTATCATAAATAGAGAGATTGGAAAGACACTATAAGAACGATGGATAGGAAAGGCACTATATCATTGATAGGCTGGAAAGGCAGAAAACGAATGAGTGATAAGGCACTATAGATAAATAATATTTTATTTGTCCACCAAGGTGAAATTAAAGTTTTACAGAAGCTCCAAAAAAAAATGAATAAAAGCAAACAACAACCCCCCTGAAATGCACAAAGACTCTTGTCTTGGACAACAGAGAGCAGCTGTTATCAATAACAGGCTTGTTGGTGGCAGCCGGATGAGGTCAGAGCTGCTCAGATTGTACCACATTTATATTCAAAGTCACCAGTATTTGGATAGAGCAGGTCCTGCTTGTAACGTCCATGAATGGACCATACTTAGTAGACACGTGCTTCCCTGTTTGAATTCCCCATTATTAGGAAATCTGCACAGAGAGAATATTTTTTCTCTGAATCAGCCTGGATGATAGAACTCACTTTCCTGGGTAGTGACATGGACAAATTCAGTCCACATTTAAATGTTTAGTTTTAATTGACCTGTGCTCCCTGTTTCACCATTGCACATTCACAAAAATCTCATGTCCCCTTCCTGCTTTCTCCACTCATTCTGAGGAGATCTGTTCAGTTTTAAGGTAGCATCTGAAATAAGAGGTGTAAACCAGTCGATAGATAAAGAATAAAGACACCTTGTCGTTGTTAGACAAAGAAAGGTAGTGTGTGTGAGTGTGAGTGTGAGTGTGAGTGTGAGTGTGAGTGTGAGTGTGTGTGTGTGTGAGAGAGAGGGGGAGAAGATCAACAGACAGGGTATTATGATAGGTATCTTGGGAAGACACTATCATAGATGGATATTTTAATAGGTAGAAGGTGCTCTGAATCCTAGAAAGATTGATAGAAAGGAGAGGCATTCTATATTAGCACTTTTTGTCCCCAGATAAGCAAGGCACTATATCATAGATAGATGAAAAGGTAAATTAGGAAGCTGTCATAATTTATATTGGTAGATCAGAAGGCACTATATCAAAGATAGACATATTATAAAGGCACGACATAATTGATAGATTAGAATTACACTAATTCCTAGATAGACGGGAAAGGCACTATATGATAGATGGATAGGTAGAAGATTCAATATAAAGAAAGGACTTTATTTGTCCCCAGGTTGAGATTCACATAGACAAATAAACAAGGCACTATATCATAGCTAAATAGGCATATCAGAAAGGCATTGTATTACAGATGTGTAGATAGGAAGGCACTGGCACTGGTCAATCGATAAATACAAAAGACACTATATAACTGACAGAGAGATTGGAACAACACTATATCATAGGTATATCATAGGGAGATAAAGGAAAAAATAAGGCACTATATTATAGATAAGGCATTAAATCATTGATAGAGAGACTGGAAAAACACAATTATTGACAGATAAGGAAGGCATTGTATAAAAGACAAAGATTGATAATGTTGTTTGTAATAGATATTTTGAAAAGATACTTTAGTATATCCTAGCAAGATAGATAGATGGAGAGGGAGGGCACCACATAATAGATACTGCAGGTAGGCAGATGGACTATACTTTAGTACTCGGATTGTTATCATTGTATCATGTCAGTTTTATCATCATCATCATCTTCCTGAGGACTGTCTGTGTTTCTGCACCAGGTGGCAGGCCCACATTTTTCATTGCACTGTAAATTATAACAATAAATTGAAGTGAATTGAATTGAGGCAGTTTTCGGTTAAGAACTTGGATGACAGCTGACCACATGGATCCCTGGTTCTCATCATTTTATGTAGTTTTATTTATCTGGATAATAAAAACAGCTAATATTCAAACTTGAAAAATAAGACTAACAATATCACCAGAAGCATTGCAAAGAGTCATAAAGAGGCACTGCAGAGAATCTCCTTCCTAAACAGAACCCACCACGGCACTGGCGTGATCTGCATTCCTCTTTGGAAAGGTCATCTCGTGAAGTCCATTCACCGTCCACCCTGGTTGTCTTGGTAAGCACTGTGGTGAGGCCAGTTCTTCATCTTTATACTCAAAGAAACCCAAGTAGCAAAAGAAGAAGACAGCTACGATGCTGACTGGAAAGTTAAAACTTGCATTTAAAATTGTAAAAAAAAGAGAACGAAATCACACTAGGAAAAGCACAAAATTCCCCCAGGGTGTCTTTAAAAAACAATTAAAATAGTCTCTTTGTTCCAGCATGCATTAAACAAAATAGGTTTAGTCTTCGGCTTTGGCTGCAGCCAATTAACGTCCTGCTGTGTCAATCACGTTCGAGAAGAGCCACTGTGCCTATCAGTCGCTGTCAACCCCAAACAGTAGTGTGTGTCTGTAATGCGAGTTCTACTTACACACGATCAGTAAGTTAGGAGTGATGTAAGCCGACTTGTCTGAAAGGGATATGTGCAGACTTACTTTTTAAAAGCATCCTGTACTGGTAATGCATTTTGTGATTTTTTTTTTTTTTTAAATCATCAAACAAAACTAAAGAAACAACTGATCGGATAAATATGTCACTGCAGATCACCAAACAAAACCACGATCTGCCAAATCTCCGTTTGATTAGCGGAGTTTGCCCTTAGTTTCTGCAGCTCTGCCGGACCTTAATACTTATTCCATTGTACGTGCTGACACTAACCATTATTTTATGTATTCATTATGTTAGTTGGCACAGCAATTAGTGCTGCCGCCTCTTAGATTCAACATGTGTTTATCTGCCTACTGTGTAGAGTTTGCATGTTGTTCCCATATTTGTGTGCTTTTGTTTTGTTTTTTTTTTTCCCCCCCGGTTCTCGGGTTTTCTTATGGCTCTTCAAATATGTCAAAATGAGATTCTCAAACTGGTCCTCTGTGATTGTGGGTGGCTGTGTGTTTGAAGCCTGCGATGGCCCAGCACCCATTCCACAGGTGCCTTTTGCCTGAACCTACCAGGATTGGCTCTGCCAGGCTGTAGAATGTTTTACAAGAATATTTAAATCAGAAGATCTGTTTGTTCATTTGTGAACATAGTTGTACTGTATACAGGGGATTCAGTGCATATTCAGACCACTTCACTTTCTGCACACGTCATTGTGTTGTAGTTTTAATTTGAAATGCATCCATTTACCATTATTGCCCATCAGTTTACACTAAATAACCCATACTGATAAAGTGAATACCTGTTTTCAAATTTATTAAAAGTAATAAACTGAACATTTAGACCAGACCCTTAAATGACTACTTTGTCAAAGTCCCTTTAGCAGCAATTCCAGCTTTGAGTTGTCTTGGCTCAGGCTCTACTAGGTCTGCACACCTGAAATTGGATAGTTGATCCCCTTCTTCTCAAGCTCTGTTAGAGTGGACTTCTGGTCTCTCTACAGTTTGGGCTTTGGCTGGGCCAACCAGTAACACTCAGGCATTTGTTCCAAAGCCACTCAAGCATTGTCTTGGCTGTATGCTTTAACTCATTGATTTGCAACCCCCAATCTAAGGCGGTGTGCACTCTGGAGCTTTTGGATATTTCAACCACATCACAAAGAATGAGATCCAGTTCATCATTGATATGAATAGTAAAGAGGAGGAAGCTAACATGGTATGGGCATACCACAAGATCTGAGAGCTTCTTCAATGCAGTCTTGCAAGGAGCGGTCTAGACAAAAAGGTGAAGAGGCAGACAAAAAAAAATCTCGGAATGGACCTAGATGACTTCTGGTGAAACCAAGATGCTGGCACAGATCTGCAAGTGTGCCAACAGTTGGCTGAATTCTGAGCCTCTATGACCCAACCTGGTCAGAAGACCATTTCTCTGTTTCTTACAGCTCTCTTTAACCCGACTCACTTAGTCACCTGTGTTAATAGTGTAGTGTATGATTTACAGTACAGCATGCGTGGGCTCAAATTCATCTGAGCGGGTATGGAGACCATCAGCCAGGCCACAGTGTTGATGCTGTAGCCTGCTGGGTCAGAGCCTCCGGCAATGTGGGATCATTTTCATTGACTGAATCACAGCCCTATACATCTGTGAACCACAAAATACAACGAACATTAAGAGGAATAAATTCACAGGCCATTAGCAGGCTGGTAGCAGGGAATATTTATTACAAGGGGACTTGCAGACTCCGCAATTAATACAAACTTTAATCCTAACTTTATTTCTTCTAAGCCTTGAAATATTTATTTTCAAGAAAAGCGTTATGGTTAGAAATTAACATATACTGGCTTTAAAAATGATCCATTAAGGCAAAATTCTCCAGCAGTCACTGCTGATTGATGGGTATTAATAACACTAAAGGAATTAACATGGCTAGAAATGGAGGAGCTTTGACACTGAATTGTTTTACTTTTTTTCCCATGAAATCATTCACTCTTAATTATCATTATGAGGGTATACCAGATGGGGGAACTGCATGCCTTCTCAATATTTTTTGAAGAAATATTAATTTGTTGTCCGCTAACTAATATTAGGAATCATAAGTGAAACACCTCTGCTGCTTAGAATATTCATAAAGAGTGTTGTGAGGAATGCAAGGAGCCGTGCTGGGAGGGCTAGGAAAAACCTTGCAATGAAGGCAGGTTAATAGTTGCATGTTACATGATGTAAATGGGTTTAGGGTTTGGAAGACTTCAGACAGTATTAAGGAACAGAAAAGATCACTGTGGCTGCCATGGGTCACGCTGCTGCCTTGTGTCTCTCAACACCTTGTTTCAGGTCCTGTCCTGGTGGCACGGTGCATTCTTTCTGTGCTTGGGTACTTTTTTCTTTGGTGCTTTGAAATTCTTGTGTATTCTGACAGTTTAACCATTTCACATTATTTCAATTGTAATAAAGTGTCAAGCACAAGAAAAAAGGTAGGGCAAGTGCCCTGTGTAATGCAGTAAAAAAGCAAGTCCAAAAATATAGTAATTGAATAATGACCATTCAGACCGCTTAAACCAATCGCTCATCCAAGTAGATGCTTTTTGTGTGATGAGATGCACACTCAGACATGCATTCTACAAATAATTGCTGAAGTCGGGCATCATACTTCTTTATTTCGACTTCAAGGCAGAAGAAGCGAGACTTCTGGTCCAGTAATAGAGAATGTGGCATCAGTATCTGTGAGACTATTTCTCCTGGAGGCAAACAAGAAGAAGGTCTTACCAACAGCTCATGCCCATGATTGGTGACGGTATTGCCCTTTTGGCTGGAGCTTTGTAGTTTTCCATTAGTCATACATGTCTTATGCTGTGTATCTCTATTTCCCCCAATTAACTAACAGTAAAAATAAACAAACATCCTCTAACTTGTACAGCTTCAAAAAAGTTGACTTTGCCATGTTTTTCAGGTCCGTTTTGACCCACTATTGACTTTAATGGATTTTTCACTGCATTGAGGGTTGTTGGTTTGTTCTCAACCCAGAAAATTTATAAATGTCATCTATTCAGCTCAGAAGTATGAAGACTATAGTAAAGACTGGTTTCTGGGGTGAACTTCCCCCAGGCTCATGTTAAGGGTGTCCTCTTGGCATTGCAAGCAATCTTTGCCTCCATTCATTAGACCACCGTCGTCTAAACTGACTGGCAAATGGGACTTGTCGTCCCTATCTGGAAAGGGAAGGGTGATCACCTAGATTGCGGGCACTACCGGTGGATAACGCTGCTCTTGGTGCCGGGTAAGGTCTTTGCTAGGGTTGTCCTTAATAGGATCCGTGATCACTTGCTCACCTACTGGTGACTGTAGCAGAGAGGTCTACCTTCTGAGGGTTCTCAGGGAGCACAAACATGAATATCAGCAGAGCAGCCTTTGTTGATTCTTGTAAAGTGTTCGACTCAGCTGATCGAGCTCCCCTTTGGGATACCCTGAGACTTCGCAGGATCTCTCAGAAGTTACTGTATGTTGCGGCTGGCCTGTACACTGGTACTGTGAGTGCTGTGCAGAGTGGAGGCAGAACCTCCCGTCTTTTTTTCCAGTTGACTCTGGGGTTCGTGAGGTTGTGCTATTGGTCCAACCTTGTTCAGTGTTTGCTTGGATTGGGTGTTGGTCAGGGTCGTGGGATTTAGCACCTGTGGGGCACTTTTTGTTGATGCAAGATTCACTGATCTTGGCTTCGGGGCTCTCGAGAGACTGAGCGAGGAGCCTGAGCCATCTGGGCTTGTGAGTGTCCTGGAGAAAAATCAAGATCCTGGCCTTTAATGACCTCTTGGGCACAGCCATCAGTAGTGTGACTGTCTCTGGAGAGAGTGTCGAGAGGTTTATTTACCTTGGCAGCAACATTCATGTGTCTGGCAAGTCTTCTTATGAAGTGAGTAGATAGATTGGGAGAGTATGGGAGGGTCATGTGGTTGCTGGATTGGGTCTGTGTGACGCTCCCTATATCTTTGTAAAAGGATGAAGGTCCAAGTCTTCAGAATCCCTGGTGCTTCCTGTTTTGCTATATGATTGCGAGACATGGACGCTATCCAGTTATCTGAGACAAAAGACTTGATTCCCTTTGGTACTGTGTCTCTTTGGATACCATTGGAATGACTTTGTGTCAAATGAGCTGTTCCTCACGGAGTCCCAAAAGAGGCATGTTACTTGCACTGTGAGGGTGAGGGAGCATCAATTAGGCACTATTTCCGTGTGGCATGATACCCAGAGGGTGATCCGACTCACAAGATCCTCATTGTTGAGGATCCAAGTGGCTGGACCAGGCCAGGGGCACACCCACGTAACACCTGACTGCGGCAGATAGATGGTCATTTCCTGGGTGGTGGTAGTAGACTGTGTGTCTGAAAAGGGTGTTGTCAACTGGGGCCTGTGCTGTTTTGTCATGTTGGCGATGCAGCAATGCACTGTACCAGCCTATGCTTCCCAACCTGACCCGACTTGAGTAAAAGTGCCCTAACATTACACAAACCAAGAAAAGTTTTCCAATGTCATGTTTTTGTAAAGATGATACACATTTTGAACATTTTCAAGCCCCATCACTATACTGGACCATTCAGGTTACTTTTGAGGGTAAACCAAGAACACTGCAGGGCCAATTGTGTCAGCACCCTGAACCAAGAAACAGACTGGTAGCACCCACCATGAAGACAACTTCACAGAATATAAAATGAAATTAACATTGAGCTTATGGTGGAAAATTGGAAACAAATTGCTCAAGAAGACAAAATGTGAGGATCCTTCCAAGCATTTGTATACAACATTCATTTACTGAGGGAAGCTTTTTACTTATTTTGCACTGCAAATGGTGGCCCTTCATGCAGAGCAGTCACTGGTGATATTGACATGGTGTTCAACAGGCAAAGACAATTAGAGCACAAAGCAGTAACAATATGATACAAAGGTCATTTTTCCAAGTGACATCCATTTTCCGCTTTGCTTTGTAGTACAGTTGCAAGTCACCTAAGTGAAGGCACTTCGGTCTTTACCAGTGTTATTTCTCTGCAAGCTTTTTAATATTCATCACACAGGTTGCATCTGCTTAGAAAGTTTTGACAGGTAATTACAATTCTTTACGTCGACTTGCATTGACAAGCAAACTAGAACTTGTCTTGTGGGCAGGGTGAGTTAACAGGCTGCTGTCTGAGGCTTCTGAAGCAGCTAACCAAACGTGTCTGAGGTGGAGGACATGAGCGTCCTGGGCCACATGCGTTATGTTACTCCTTGTGAAGGCATGGCAGTAATGACATGCATTGTCGCAGGGAGGCCTTCCCATGAATTTAGACTGGAGCACACACAGGCTAATGGGTAGGAGTAGTGTGACCAGGTGGTTAAGGCCCTGGATTGAGACCTGCCACTAACTCTCCTGTCTGACCCTAGGTGCGTCTTTTAACCTGCTTATACTGCAGTTGTAAAAGAATAGATATTGTACAGCACAATGGCGTAGTAATCTCTGTATACAGTATATGGTAGGTGTTGTACAAAGCATAAGGTCTAAGGGTCAGTCCTTTCCCAGAGTGATTCACTCCAACAGCTGTTAGTTTCAGAAATGCATTGTACCTACGGTGGTGTCTTTTATGAATGCAAGCTTTGAGTTTTCTTTCAGTTCTTTGTAAAAAAGATGCAAACAACATGAGAAATGAGTGCTGAGGTCCTGAAGGATGCCCTTTTAATTGAATCGACTGAAAGACAAGATAAAGCAACAAAGCATACAAATATTAAAAATAGGCTGGCAAGTTGCTGCAAAAATGAAAGGAAAAAAGAGAAAACATTTAGAGACACAAAACTCTGAATTCCTCTGAAGTTAATCCAAATATGACAGCCAACTTCTGGTGGTGACTTTGGTTATACTCCTATATGGCCGAGACCAGTGGATACGAAAGGACCTCAGTGGTCCAACAATTGTTTCCCTTCCTCTAGTCTAGGGAAACAGAAAGAACAAAAATTGATGGTGTGCTTGCACTCTTTCTTTCCCATATATTTGTCCGTTATAAGCCTGGAAAATGCTGCTGAAGCCCAGCTGCCTGATGATCTCCAGCTTTTGGTCAGAGACTGCGTGACTTAAAACATGGAGACAATAGTCCTGTATACAAGTCAATTGGCTTTGTTATGATTGGTGTCTTTTGTTAAGTTTTTAAAGTGTTTTGTGTGAGGCACAATTCTATTTTGGGGTTTTATTATCTGACTTCTTCAATTCTGGCCTTTGTCTTAGTAAGAATGGTTACCTGAATAAGTTTGAATAATTTTTGTATGATGTTATGATGCCATTTTGTTTAGTTACAGGTGCATCAGTTGTGAGATGTTAGGATTGTTAGTTACTATGGCAATCTACCCAGAATGCTCTGTGACAATCTTTGTCCCAACAGTATAAATTTTGGCTCGTTCTTTTCTAGGTTTCTCCACTGGCTTACACTTAAATTCCTTTTTTTGTTCAACTTTTGTTACTTTAATTATCATAGTTTTGTTTACTATGTAGAATTTCTATGCTTAAGTTTGTTCTACCATGTCCTTTGTGTTTTGTGGGTGGTTCCCCAAGAGGCAGGGCCAGCTGTCACTTTCCATGCTAGTCTATAAAGGCTCTTGGGAAATGCAGTCCCTCCGTGGTATAATGTATGCTCTTGGTGGTTGGTGAGTTTTTCCTGTTTTGCTATTGCTATTTCCTCCATTTATATATTTTTGACTGTTTGCTTCTGTTTCTGGGATTTTGATTTCTGGATAGTGTTTTGGGACTTGTTCATTTAGGATTGCCACTTTTGGCAACACCTTTTGCTTTTTCATGTTTTGTGCATTTTTATTGGATTTGTTGTAAAGATTTTTATTAATAAATTGTTCTTTTTTGAAAATCGTTTGTCACCTTGCTCTGTACTAGCTTAAGAGGTTGGGTTGATGGTTTTCCTCTCCCTATTGGGGCATTGTGCAGGTATGTTGGGACATTTCAGAGTGCATTTTTGAACTTTAGCGTTAAGTGCATTTTAGTCTGGTGTCGACCCAAGTAAACCACTTGTTGCAGCACCCAGAACAATTAATCGTTAAATTCACAATACATATAACTTTGAAAAGACCCACACAGAAGGTGGCAGAGAAAAAGTAGACCAATTTTCTACATAATATCTTCTTTTAAAAATATTTTAATAGAGGAAGCAAATATTCTCAAAGTACACTATATTCATAACAGGTGGGTGAGTTTTAGGCCTGATTCTCTAGCTGACTTTTGAAGATCATGTCTGAGATTGGCTCACAACAGAGAACAGAACAGCAAAATGTTTTAGGCCACCACAGGTGACCCTAATAATGTCCTGGTGAAAACATTGTCAAAGAAAAGTTTTCAAGGCTAAACATGTCAGCACTGACATAATAATAGGCTCTGTGTTGGCCAATATACATTCTTCACGGTCAGAACTTGGGTCTTATGTGACATTGCTGGTTGTTATCATCTCGGAGTGTATGCAGTGGAGGAAGCAGAAGAGACAGGACTTTGGTTATTCAGTGAGGAAGTGACATCCACAGTCCCCCCAGAAAGACTACCTCCACTCTAAATCAAATAGAAAATGAGTTAATGATAGTGTCACCTACAAATCGTTTCCTGTATTTAAAGTCATACCTAAACCCACAAGGGATGCCCGAGGCTCACGTGACATGGTACGGCACAGTATGCAACATCAGAATAAAACTTCTCCTAGTTAATGAACTTGTAGTTGGTGTTAAGAACTTTGATTTTTGATTAATGTTTTGAATTTGATGGCAGATCAGTTTTGACTTTGGGAATGACATTGTCTTGAATTCTCAACTATGTCGAATCTCCTGGTCCTTCTCCTTCTGAGTCAGTGAAGACACTTTTTTAAAATACAAGTTTACACACTCAGATGGTGTTCGTTGTATTTAAATGAACAAAGCTTTAATTGACATCACTGATTCCTTGTTGTCATGCAAGTGGCATCCTGAGTGTCTTACGGTGACCGATTTTAAAGAGGAACCAAAGGGATTGGGCAGAGGGCTAACTCTGTATGATAACAACTTCTGTTCCCCCTGAAGACGCCTAATATCTTTACAAACTCCTTCTATTGCGGTTTGGGTGCATCTAAGGGAGAAGAATTTAACTCGGTCAGATTACGTGCTCATGTCACGTGAGTGGGGACTCTGAGAAGGGTCTGACTGTGGCGTACATCACTACATAACACGTCTCCTTCAAGACGTAACCACTTGGTAGTCTTCATTATTCCTCCCACAACCTTAGCCATAAGCACAGTTTTTAATGCGAATTTTAGAGGGTGGTATGTGAGGTGTGACCTGCTGTGGCCATGTTGACAAAGATGAGAGTGACTAGGTGGGACTTCTGATATGACTAGCGTGTAATACAAAGGCTGCTAAATATCATTGCAGATGTGCAGTTTAGTTGACTCATCAATGGAGCAGAGCTGTGGAGGTCTGCTATTGGACTCTATTCATAAAAGGAAACAGTGATAAGAAGTTGACTTCCTTCAACCAGCAGGAAACACAGCTGCCATGACTCTTGTACTGTAAAGTCTGAGATGTCATGTGTCTGCGGTCTTTTTAGAAAACCTATCATCGTTCCTTTTAAATGGGGAATCCCCAAGTGGAACCCCAGCTCTTTTAGACTGAAAGTCTGTTTTTACACAGTGTGATTTCTGAGCAATGGTGTCAGTTTAGGCTGGCGTAAACAAATATATTTCAGAAGTAATGTGTGTGTTTGGTGGGCTCAGTGGCTTGTGTATGTTGGCCCCTTAAAAGAGAGGTGTTTGACAGAAGCCCAGTCATATGTAGTTATGCAGGCCAAGGTGTCATAGTATTATTCCAGTTGAAAGTGTGGCAGTGTTTGGAGTAGTGGACGACATTGGCTGCTGAGCAATCCTTCTTGGGAAGGTGTCACAGGGAAATAATGAAATAACGGTGACAGTAAATTATTAAATAATGGGAAGAAACAGGAGATATGAAAAGAAATGGATACAGATTTGTAATTGAATTACATTAAAGCATATCCACAAAAATGGCATACATACAAATTTTCAATTTGATTCACCGCATGCAGGGGAACTTGCTGTCACGTCTCTGGCTTGTCTGAGACAGATACAAATATAGATATAGAAATACAGAACTCAGATCTTTACCAGGATGTTGAAAATTTTAAATCATACCATATTGATATTCTGTTTGGACTCAGTTTTGAATTACACAATTTAATGGAATGTCAGTCAGAAACATGGATATTGTGTACTTTATGATGGGTGTATAGGTCCTTATTGGGCCATGAGCAGATTCCAGTGGAATTCTAACTTGCATGTGCTGATCAACATGCAACACATCATCGCCACTTGGGGACACCATGGTTAGTAATAGATTGCTGTGAAAAATGCTGTAGCAGTAGGGGGTGCTATCGCTCCCTTGAACCCTCGGGTACCATGCCAAACACCCGGTAAAAGTGCTACAATTGTTCTTTTTATTATAATAATGTGCACTAAGTACCCTCCACTCCACACTATTCATAAATAACCACAATACAATAACAATAATCAATCCTCCACTCCCAGACGTGTTGCCCTCGTACCACTCAGCTCGCCGTCTGGGAACTCCCATAGTCCTTTTATAGTTCCTGACCCGGAAGTGTTTCTCATCCTTCAGTCCATAATTCCTTATCACTTCCGGGTCAGATAAAATTCCTTTTTTTTTTCACTCCGGAAGTACATCATCCCTTCCGCTCATGTGACTTGGAAGTACTCCCGAGGCATAGGGCAAATAGCAGTCCCTGGAGTGACCCCTGGTGGCTCCGACATTATCCAGCAGGGCTGTGCACTACAACTCCAAAGTCCATGATGCCCTGCTGGAATTCGGGGCATCTCCACATTGTAGGGAGGGATCCATCTAGCGGCTTGGGGGTCTTGACCGGGATAAACAGCCGGGCATAGTCCACAATGTGCTATAATACATAGGTAAATGTTAAAGGTGCAATATAATGGAAAGATGTGCCACATAGTGAATCCTTATTGATGAATTGCCTGACCTCCAAACTTCTGTTTTCCATACCTACAAAACTCATATTTGTCATAAATAAATACATACAACATAAATTATAAGGAGGAGGAGGAAAACAAGGACTATTAGTAAAGTAGAAGTCATGTAGGGCTAGATGTTTGAGTGGCAGCCATCTGGGTAGGGCTAGATGCCTGAGTGGGCAGTAGGTTGAATGGAATTAGACAGGTTAGTAGGGTCATTGCTGTCATGTGTTCAAAGTATACACGTGCTAATCAACATGCAGCACCTCGCCACTCTCCAGTGCCATGATTAGCAAATAGAGCTACCTTCCTTACCTTGAAACAATATATATACAGTATCCCTGAATACACTGCCCTCTAGTGTCTGAACTCTGTCACTGATGGTGTCCCTGACAACACCATCCTATATATGCCTGAACTCTGTTGTAGGTTTTTTGGGTCATTGCTGTCACATAATGTAACAGACCAATCTGCCATCTGGGTGTTCTGGGTGTCCTTCTGTTTGAAAGCAGGGCTCCCCCTACTGGAAGATGTGATCGAGTGGCTGATTTCTTCCCTTTGTTAACTCCCAGGGGTCAAGAAATGAAATTCATACATTTTCCCTGAAAGGAATAAGAACAGCCTTTTTTCCCAGCAGCCTACTCCTTTTTTTTTTTTAATATATATAAAAGAAGCTTGTTTTAACATTTCCAAGAGATCACAAACAGTGAGGACCGAACAATGGCTGATATGTGACCTGCTCCTTCTTTTACATTTCAGAATGACCCCTTCAGCTGCACTAGAAATGGACTCACCAATTCACATAATGATACATGAAAGCCTAGATATGGTGGCCCTAATAGCAGAAATGCCTCTTCATCTTGCTCCTCTGTCACAGTGTTATGCGGAAATAAGCCCAACGTGATTTGCTCCTAAAAGGTAGCCCTCAATCATTAGAATCTGAATAAAAATGAACATCGGCCTCTGTGGCGTCTAACTGTTGCAGTGAAACGTGTAAGTAACTGACTCCTTTTATGCAAATCCCAGTGTGCTCTTTTGATGTATTTTTACTTTTTCCAATCAAAATCTAAAACGTCTTAATTTAGAGTTCAGCCTACACTGTCACAGACTCTAAAAGCAATTACTAGAAGAAGATTAGCTAACCGATTCAATGCTCGGCTGCTCTCTTGTTGCAGTGGCTCGGCGCAGCCTGTTTAATGCATTTCTCTACATGCGCCTCCAACGGCCTACACCGGAGAACCAATTATAAAGTTGGAGAGAAGCGATGTTAGCTTGAATTTATTTGACAGTGTCTACAACATTTGGAGTTCACAACTATTCCTTTTTTTTTTTTTTTTTTTAAGGAAAGGCACAATTGTGTGCACGTTATGAATAATTAGAAAGAAAAACCTTAGGGCTAAGTTACTGTTATATTTTAGTCAGGCTTTCTCTCCTGGCTAAGTTTCTTTCTTGATTTTTCATTCAGTTTAATTTCTTTTAATATTGTTTTGTCCATTTTTAATTTAGCAGATATGTATAATACATTACTGTTTTTGTGTTTTTCGTGAATTAGTGATCATTTATTCCTTAATAGTTTCTGCGTGTGTGAATGTGCTCTGCTATATTCCTCATATTTTATTGGTGGGCCCCTAGCAGACGACACCACCCTTACCTTAGAACTAAAGTCTGATTGAATGCACTTTGGGGGACCCCCAAAACACAAGGAACAAAGCGAGGAGACAAAAGTACAAAATCCATAATTAATAAATTGTATTTACATAAAACAATATTGACAAAAATGTCATCATAACAAAAAACACATGAAAAAAGAATCCTAAAATAACAAATAAACATAAGCTGGAAAACAAAACCTGGCTGAAACTTAACAACATTCATCCTATAAGTAGCAACTCATCTGGCATGACTAGCAGTTGTTGTGGTCAGCCATGTTGAACAGAGGAGCCGGGTCAAGGCAAGCGAGCAAAGACCCATTGAGGGAAAATGCTCAGGCACCAGACTGTTGTTTCTGTGACATACTTCACGTGAATGTCAAATTTAAGCAGCTGGTAGTTCTGAATGTATTTTATTTTATGAGTCCCTATAATTATCCTTCCACATAAAACCATGATCCCTGAAGTGCAGATTTAACAAAGATTTACTTAGCGCTTTGAGAGGTCGAGCTTCTGTTCCTTCAGCGTACCACATTCAAGTCACATCTCGTCCAGTCTCTGAAGTCAAACAAGGCCAGGCTTGCATGGGAGATTTCCAGAGCACTCTTCCCGTGTAGCTCTAATCTCAAAGGAAAATTGAAAGCTCTGTTATCAGCAAGAGATAGTCGGTCTTCAAACTCTCAGCTAGTTCCTTGAGATGGCTCTGTGCCTGGTTATGTTATCTGCCGGGTGGTCATTAACAGGCATGGCTGGAGGGAAATAACTCAGGGTGCCTTACAATTTACCTGTGTGATTTCTACTATAAACATCTCTTAAATGTCAGATCCAGACAGCTGATCATTCCACTAAATTTAAGGCTTCCAATTTGTCTGTGGGTGTCAAAAAGGTACCTTAGGAAAACTGCTGTCTCAGTCTTTGGACCACTTCACTTACATACTGGGGGGACCCAAAAATTCCCAGAATCAGTCAATTTCATAAGAGAAGAGTAAGTACAGTGATACTGCTGGGTGATGTATGCCTAGAGTGTTGTTAACCAGTCTGCGAAGTGGCATTGTGCTGAGCTGATCAAAATGCTTATTTCTGACATTTGTTCTACCATTGATTCCATGACTTTGGATATGTTGTTCCAAGCTGAAAAAACAATCATGTTGGGTCATATCAAACATCAAAACAACGATGGTCTCATTTTGCGATAGACTTGTGTATAAAGAGTTTCCCTGTGAGCAGACTGTTAATCTGCAACACTACACTGAACTGCTGAGGTGTCTGTGAGAAAGCATCAGGGGAAAAAATGTCCAGAGCAGTGTCACATGCAAAACGGCATTTTACGCCATGAGAAGAATACACAGCAACAAGTTGTTTCTTGTATAGTCCAAAATCACACAAGAATGGTCACCTGAACACACCATCAAACAGTTTTGGATGAAAAGCAAAGTGTATGCTGCTTTGCGTCCTTTGTATTCTCCAAGTCTTGCTCCCTGTGACTTCTTTTTCTTCCTAAAACTAAAATTCAGACTGAAGGGGAAATAATGTGTAATGCTCCAGGCCTAGAACATCTTGAATTCTGGCGGACCACGCCTAACATAAAGGTCCATTATCATCATCTACTATATTGAAGTTTCAAGCTAAAATGGCATCATCAGATTAATCCTCTCAACCCTTACTTTATAATAAGTTCAGGCAAAGTAAGACAAAATGGCAAAAAACACAAAGTGAAAAGGTCCTCAAAAAGACACAAAAGGCTAGACCAGGACCTCACTACTCTGCCTCAGAAATAGGCCTCACCCCAAACTCAAGAGGCAGGCTTTCAGGCCTGCACTTTTCCAAAATGGGTCATAGACTTTAAAGGAGCAAAAAATGGTCCTGAATTCCAGCCCTAGAAATGTGTTTATAACATCTGGGTTTGATTGCATAGCTGTTGGTACTGGGAGGAACTGCCCTTAAGGGGCGCAACAAACAAGAATTAAATGGAAGTGTGAAGTAAAGACATGAACATAAGCTTACAAAATACTTGAACAAGAAAAGAAAAAGGCAAACATAATCCACAAAAGATACATAAATAACAATAAAAGGGTGAACTTAAATGAAAGCAAACATGAGCTATGGATAACAAAGTCGTTGCAAAATGTTGAGGATGTGACTGCAGCAGTCCTGGATGGGCCTGAGCTGTGCATTATTCATGACTTGTTCATTTAAACAGCGGTGGAGTCGATAACCTCTAGGGTCCTCTCTGTGCTGTTGAAACAGTAATAATCGCCGTCACCCTCTAGAAAATGTTTCCTAATTACAGGAATCAAGATGAATGTGAAGAAGACGACAATGAGACAGATTTATAAACTGGCATACTGACAGGACCCACAAGGACCATATAGCTCCTTTCTCGCTCCTCAGACCTCCACGCACTGAAAGCCTCCAAGCAGATTTTCATTTCCTTGTAATGTGTTGTACTTGAGGGGAACAGACTTAAATGTAAGGAGTGGTCATAGATAGCGGGCAGGAAGATCATCTTGAGTGAAAAGGTGGCTTATTTTAGGAACATCTTGTTTGAAAGTTTTACTCTTATGATATTGGATGAATGTTCTGCTGTCTTTCTCAATTTATCTGAAAATGTAACCACTGATGCAATGGAAAGGTGGGTTAGCACCCCTTTTGGTATTAAGCCAGCAAAATAAGTGTAGCATACATGATCAATTACTGAGATCAGGTAGAAGGTCTCTCCCTGCTATGTTTTTTATTTTTAATATTTTACAAGGGATCTTTTCAAGCAATTTGATGCGTCCATCATTGGGGGCAGAGCTTCTTTTGGCTTTGGCACTCACAAACTGAGCAAAAGTTTGCATCCCGAGGTCACAGGGTTACTGAACAGCCAATCAGAATTCTAATGTTGTAGCAAAACAAACAATGCATGTGGAATACTTGCACTATTGTGTATGTTGGATACAATCCCAGTTTGGGCAGTAAAGACACATTCTAGTTAAGTTAAGCAAGCAGAATTTTTCTCCATTATGCCCAATTGTCAGTGTTCATATTTTGCTGTATTTTGTGCTTCATAATGCGTCAGACGGATCAGGACTGCGGGCAGGCCAATCCTTTACCCATAGTCTCTGTGTACACAGCCATGAATACATAATCTGGACTATGTGGTTTGGTATTGTCCTGCCGTAGACTGCAGGGCTAAAGCCTAGTTAAGCAGCTTTATTAAACAGTACTTAGTGCAGGTTGAATGTCATGCTGGGGTTTGTTTGGATGATGAATGTTATTATTAAGCTAATTCTGTCAATGTTCATATATATTGATGTTGTTTGATGAGGGTCATTTCTGGGGCTAGAGACCCAATTTTAAATGAATGGTAATTGGGTGTTCCCTTTATGAAGGGATTTACATCGAAAGGATTAGCTTTGTAAAGCAGATTGTACCTGGTACCTGAAACAACACTCAGCTGAGGGCATCTAGCAGTGTGTGAACAGAGCATGGAGCAGGACAAGCAAGGAGAACAACTGTTTCTTGGTACAGAATGGCATGATTTATTTTCAACCACAAAGTGACAATTGTAGTCAGAAATGAGGATTTATAAATCAATAATGTCTTTAAAAACAAAATTACTAGTATTGTGAGGGTTGTAATATATAATTAAAACACTGTTACTACCACAAATGTCCAGAATATCGATGACAATATACCTGTATGACGTCTTACTGTGATTGGGACTGCCAAGTTAGAAGTTTTCTTCCTTTGTAATGATTTACAGTAGGAGTGTGTTCAGACCATAGTGTGTCGGCGGGTGTCTGTCTGTCTGTCTGTCTATCTATATAATACAGTATATTGTATAGTGCCTGTTCTTTCATTCTGTCTATGCATTCTTAACTAGCCTTCTGTCTACATATATATTATATAGTGCCTTTCATAGCTGTCTATTTATCTATCTACGATATAGTGCCTTTCATATATATCTTTCTGTCTGTCTGTGAGTCTGTCGTACCAATCTATCTGTCTACTTGATGTGTTTCTGTAAAAAGCTAAATTTTCCCCTGGGTACAAACAAACTTCTATTTAAACTAATCTCATCTAATTGTGAATCCTCCCTCCAGAGCAACAAGAATCGCGGTACTCATTCCGTAAATGTGACCAAGTTGCCTCTATTGCTGCACTTTGACAAAGAGAACAAGTGGTGTTAAAAATTGTGACATTTCCTCCAGCCTTACGCTAGATCGCTGTTGTAATCCTCGAGACCGTCGTTCCCATCCTCGATCCTAATGTCCTTTAAAGCCACCATCAACAGCCTTGACAATTATGCTGGATGGAAGCCAGTCTCAGTGCCTCACTCAGTGCCCCTTCCATCTGTACCTGCAGTAAGTCAGCCTAGCCCACAGTCTCCCCTGCTCCTGTGCACTGCTCAGCAGGCTCGACACTGCAGGGTGGCACTCAACACACAGTGAAGTTTCCTTCTTCTGCGGATCTCCATCTGACAAAGTTCTGTCTCTCCATGCTCCTTCCCGATGACACTTCATCTCCTCCTGACTTTTCTAATTACACACAAGCACACACACACACACACACACACAACCCTCCCTTCTGTTTCTTATCCCACCATCTCTCCCCCTCCGTGACTGTATCTAAATATGCCATACCTGCCTCTGGTAGCTGTTAATGAGGGATGGCTGTGCTGATCTAAGTTGCACGTGCACGTGCTCAATTAGCCAACCTCCCTACTAACTGCGCCTCCCTTCACCAAGTACTCAACTGCCAAATAAAAGAAGCGCTTGCCGTTTGTCACACAGGGTGGCCCGTATTGTTTCGTACATGAAACCAGTAAGTCTAACAGAGAGTTTCAAACAAACCTCAATAGAAATCTTTGGAAGCAAAGAACTTTCTGAACATTTCAGTGCCCTACACATTGCTGTGTGAAAGCCAGAAATGGCATAAAAGTGAAAACTAAAAGCAAGAGAATTGAAAGAAAGAGGGTAACATGATGATAATAAGGAGAAATAAAACGAAAGACTCCAGTTTCATATGGCGGTGGTGGACCATGGTGGACATGTTGAATGTTAATTGAACTTCAGGGCTGTTTTCAGCATCGGTTTGCTGCCTTATGACACACACAGTTACAAGCTGTAAAAATTATATTGACCTTAAATCTAAGATTCCATCAACTTGAAAAGGCCTGCTAAGCAAAAGTGAAAAGCTAATGACTCAACAGAAAACAAAAATGGATGCCAGGCTGGTATGAAAGACCGCTGGATGTCAGTAGCAACCTTAGTGGTGGAGGTATGAAGGAAATATGGCAATTTAGCTGAGTGGGGCGAGTGAGAAATCCTGCTCCTGAGCGGAAAAATGTCTGCTGAATTGTGTGCGCTCATAGACATAATAGGCGGTTTTGGGGTTCCATGAAGCTCTTCTGCCTGGATATTGCTGTAATAACTGTAATTCATTCAACTTGATTGCAGCCATAATAGCACTCAGCGCCCAGTCACCAGAATTATCGGAACGGAAAAGAAGCAAGTGCCCGTGCTGCCAACCCCAACCTTGAAATTAAAGAGCCAATACAAGTTGATAATGTGGAAATGACAAATAAGCAGAATAAGTAAAAATCGCCTTGCAAATTCCAAATAAACAAATTGATCCTGCTGGTAGACTGCAGATGGAAGTCATTTTAAAAATCTGAAGGCATTGTGTCTCTTCAGAGTGTAAAGACTAGATTGCATCCTAACAGCTTTTAGCATTTGGGGAATATTTAGAGGGATATTACATGAATATTTGATAAAATTATTAGTGTAAATCTTTCTCCTTCGGCATGTCCCCAAAGCTCTGAAGGAAAAGGCAAAACTCGTTTTCGGATGGCTGTTGTCTCATTTTCACTCTGTAGTTATTGCCTGTTGTTGTTTGACTGATATCTCATAATAGCTGTTAGAAAAATAAATATTGTGTGATCAGTGGCCATCAATCATGGAGGGTCTCGGAGCTGGCCTTGTCAGTCACCACTGTGCTGTTCATCGAGCAGGGCGCTCTTAGACGAGCGTCTTTGAAATGTCTTATGCTCAAGCGGCGTTAGTCAACAGTAAAACAGGTAATAAAAAAGCAGGAATTAAATAACGCTCATTTCACGACACTTCTCTGACAAGTCGGTGGACAGAAACAAAAAGTTTACATTCCTGCTTAAAATGTGAGGATTGATGAACTGACTGCTGACAAAGTTACAAGAAAATAAAAGATCAGACGCCATACAGCTGACAGTGGAGGCCCACCGCAGCAGCCTTCTGGGTACGCAGGGAACAGTCTCCCCACCTTCATGCACTTTGCTATAAGTTTTCTACACTGCCCCTTGTTGGTGACTGCTGGTACCACATCACGTGACACACCATCTAATAATCTATTCATCAATGGTGGCATCTTTTGTTTTGACAGCTGTGGCTTGCTGCCCGCAACTGAAGGGGGCACCCATGAATGGCAGGTATGCTTTACATAATTACATACATTATAGAAATGCAATGTCATTTTATTACAAGGTGAAGTGCTTAAAATGTAGTAACACATATGGAAATAAAGCAGAGAAAAATATGATTGGAAAATAAAAACATTTACAGCTAAACCAATAATAATAACAATGTGGGCTTGTATCAGAATAAGTGGGTTTAGAAAATTAAGGAATGAAGTACTACAACCACTGGTAATAATAATGATAATATTAACAACAATAGCTGCATTTCATTCAGTCACTATAAGATACCACTTCATACATGCTCACAAGATATGGGAGAATAATTATAATAATCATATAATGTGTCCTGTCATTCATTCATTCATTCATTCATTCATTCATTCATTTATTCTTAGCACTGAGTGGCAGTCACCATGGCACTTATTCACTCATTATCATCTTAGAAGTGCATGAATGAACCACTACAACTACTAATAATACTGCTCATAATACCATTCATTTGTTTGTTTGTGTGCTTGTTCATTTATTCATTCATTCATTCTTAGCATAACAACTAACATAAGTGCTAGAGAGTGATTCTCCATTTTTACTTTTGAAAATGAGTGAATGAACTTTATCATTGTTGTTATTATTGTTATTATTAATGTGACCAATTAATGAATTTGGTATGTATGGATCATGAAGGAATGAACGAAAGAATGAATTACTACTACCACTGGTGGTAATAATATTTGAATTTCATTCATTCAGGTCCATAAGCTGTTCTGTCATTTGTTCATATAGACAGCACTGTGATGTAAGGACCTAAACATTATTCTTCGTCTTCATCTAAATGATGAAAAAGGTAGCTACTGCTACTTATTACTTATGTTATTCATTTGTTAGTAGTAAAAATAATAATATTGCACTTTTCTGGACCTTTTTATTCTAATACAGGGGTCCCAAAAGGGTGCAGTAGAATGATTGATTAGCCCTGCTGCTTGCCAGGTTCACACCCCACATCGGGTCTTTGTCTGTCTGGAGTTTGCAGGTTCTTCTCTTCACACTCCCACTCACCCAAAGCCATTTTGGAATTGACAATTAAGCTCAAGTGCACATCTTTAGGGATTTGGGCGGGTCTCAGAGCTTGGAGGAAACCCAACACAGAAGTGTGGAGAACATGCAGACTCCACCCAGACCATAACTGGGTGCCAGATTCAAAGCCAGCACTATTTGATGCATTGGCTGTTATAATAATCATTAAATGGGAGTCATCAGACAGACAGTTGCACTCCTAAACACTGGGGTCATTTTGGAGTCTGTAATGATGAGACGAAATGGCAGTGCCCTGGTCATGGGACTCCACAGCCATTTTAAAAGCTCTATCTAATGTACTTAGTCCTGTGTTTTTATTTGGCTTAATCCGCCTGCTGCTGTCCCAGCATATTGTTCTCCGTGTGCCTGCCTGCTGCCATTTTTCATTTCTTTACATCTTACAGCAGTTCACTGCATGGTCTCCAGCAGATGCCCTCATTCTCAGGCTGGCTTCACACATTCAGCCTGCACCCACAACTGATTGGTCTTTTAATCCTACCTTTCCTTTTTTTCACTTTACCTTTTTTGTCTGTCACTTAGCAGGCTTTTAATCCTTTTCATGTCTCATTTTGACCTTTAGTATCTTGCCTTTCTCCTCTGTTTCTTCAGCCTCATTTCTCTTTATTCTTATGAAATGTTCTACAGCAGACTCTTTTTTTACCTTTCATTACAGATTTCAGCGTTATCATTTAATGCCTTCTAAATATGCAATGTAAGAATTGCCGGGGTCTCCTATTTATGAGGTGATCTGTGCCTTCTTTTGGGCATAAAACATTTTCCAAATGAACTTTTATGTTAATGGAAATGGAAGCTGGGACACCATAAAGAGTAATCAGAGCAGTGTTGGTGGCCGTGTTAAAGGAGCCACGTGGCCTTTTTGACATTGCAGGATTCAGCAGGGCAGGTGTCGATGTTCAAAGATTATTTTTATATTGGTTGTTGTTTGTATAAGCAGATACATTTTAAGGAGCTAAAGACACTCATTGGCCTTCTCTCCCCTTTGAGAGATCCTGTGTAATCCCTTTTTCTACACAAGCCCTGCTGCTTTCGGTGATTACAGCTGTTTTTGGTAATTGAATTTCAGAGCAGTGTTTGTGTTTGAATGAGGTATTTCAGTTATTTTAACTTTTTTCTTTATTTCTGTTGTTTACAAGCATACAAGGGTCATAAAATAATCTTGCCAGACCAATAATGAGTCACTGCCCGTGTAATGTGTGGTCCCTATTTCAGACAGCAACAGAGGGTACCCCAGTGTGAATGCCATCTTATAAAGAGCTATGGCATACACTGTGGAGTTTGTAGAGTGACTAGGAGCACTGTCTGTCTGTTTGGTTCTCCACACAAAAAAATGGGTGGCACAACAGTAGTGAATGATTGGCCAAAAGGGGTAAATGTGTTTGGGTGTACCAGAGGGATTAGTGTTAGGACATTAGTCAAATTTTGCCGAGAAAAGGCCATTAAGCTCTGCAAAGCTTGTCAGTCCCGTGGAGTTGAAGTGGTGTCAAAGCATACATAGTGTTCCACAGGTCTTCCAGCAGTGGTGTACATTGCAGTCAACCACCAGTTGTTGCCAGAATTGCAGTCAAAGAACGGTGCTCATGGATAGGGACTGCCACCATGTGTCACGCATTGTCACTACACGCAATTCATACAGGTGTCCCACCTTTTGTTGATTACTTACAAACCCTCTGCTTATGTAAAAGCAGTGTTGGAACGTCCTGTGTTAGCTGTTATCCCCTTTCCTTTATCTGTGCCTCAACGCAGTTTGATTGAGGAGATCTACTGAAAATTCCATGGACATCATGGCTTGGTTTTTGTCCTGATATGCAGAGTGAATTGTGAGACCTTCTGTACTTAGGTGGACGTGTACCTTTTTAAACCACGTCCAGTCAATTCAGTGTGCCCCAGGTGGACTCCAGTCAAGAAACCTCTCAAAGTGAACTGAAGCAAACAAGAGATGCCCGAGTCCAATGCGGAAAGTGTAGGGGTCTGAATCCACTGTACATAATTCTTAAGGAGAATAAACCCACTTGATGCACCCTTGTTGTCAATTTTGGAGCCCCACTGTTAACACACATTGTATTACCTGCTGCTAGGTAACACAATGGGAAAATCCCTTTTTTTTTTTTTCCCTCTCCCAGTCATTTGTTTCAAGCAAACCTTAACTGCAGAAAGACCCTTTTCATTTGTAACCGGGCAGCCCACGCGACGCCAGCCTTCAGCCTGCCCTCCTCCTGCCACTTCAAGTCAGCATCTTCAGCTTTGGCTTTCTGTCCTGTCTTTTTTTTTTTTTTTGGTTTTCTCCTTCCCGGTTTCTCACCTCAGTATATATCAGTTCTCCTGATTTCGTGGCATTCACATTTCACCTGCCGTGTGCTTTTTTTTTTATTCTTCTTCCCACCTTTATGCTCGTCTCAGTTTTTTCTTTCTAAACTTTATTTAAACTCCTTACATACATGTAATACCACAGCTTGAACTTCCAGAAATTACCACACCTCACACACTCCTTCAGGTTACACGGTGAGCTTCCTTGTACCACTTATACTCAAGACATCTTGGGGTGCTGTAAAGTAACATCCTACCAAAGGATTGCCTGGTCCTTTAAATGTGAGCTGGGGTCCCCCAGTTTTGGTTGTATTAGAATGACCTCTGGGCCTTCCTAATCCAGGTAGTGATTACAAGGCTAACCCCTGAGGTGGTCCCTACGTGTGACTTAAGGACTCCTCCTCAGGTCAGACTGTTGGTAAACTTGGAGTTGTAATGGCAGTCAAGTACCGAGTAAGGCTGGAAAGTTGAAGTAAAAGAGGCTTTGGGTCGATCAGACAGGCAGGCAGAGAAGTGTTTGGTGTGGTTTGGAAGTGGAAAGAAAAATCTAACAGACAGGACTGCTTTGGAGATCTTTTGGTACATCAGGTTTGCTACTTTTGGTTATTTACTTTGTACTTTCTCGACATTTGCTTCTTTCCTTCCTGGTGTGCTTTTATTTGAAATTTAAATGGAGTCCTTTGTAGAATTATGGCCTCCTTGGCTTTCATTCTGGGTTTGAACATACAGTAACTCAATTGCCCCTCTTGGCCACAGAGTGTACAGATTAACAGAACAATCAGTGGTCGCAGTCCAAGTTTAGTTTGCAAATGCTCATTAATGAATTTACTTTAGGGACAACTTAAATCTGTGACAGGGAACAGAAGTCAGATTTTCATTAAGTGTCCAGGGTTGATAAAATCTCAATTAAAAGTTTATGTGGAGTCATTTATGAAGTGGCTTAATTCTAAAAATTGGGTCGTGTGAAGTGGCATTTTGACTTTCAAATGGATTATTTAAGAATGCTCTGCCAGTTTCCTTTCTCATGGATACTGTGCTTATGGTACTGCCATATACAGCACTGTGCGGCTCTCCTTTATATATTTCTTATTTTATGAGAAAATGTATTATCAGAATAGAATTTACAATCTATCTGCTGTGCTGTAAAAAATCAATATTAAGGAATATTTCCATTTAAAGAAGGCTCCTCAGTTATTAGTCACTGCTCACTGGTTGTATGATTATGTGGCTGAACTGGTGGCATAGTGGGCTAGGGTGCCAACTTATAGCACCTGGACCTGGGTTCAAGATGGCGGTGCTGTTCATCCATCTTGAGAGCGCATGTGTACCCCTGACAGATTCCACTTTCTTTCTGTTGTGCCACTACATGCCGACTATAGAATGATATTGTGGGTGTCCTAGAAAAATAAAAATTAAAAACCCAAGAAAGCCATCCTAACATTAATTCAGAACTGGTGCATCTGTTAATATAAGCAAAGTAAGGAAGAGATGAACACAAAACCAAACCCAGACTCCCTGCTATTCCAGGATTTTCACCCCTTTCTGCTATTTTGGCTGCACTGGCTTCACTGGGAAGCAGCAGTTCAAAAGGAGAAGTGGAATCAAGAGATGTTCATGGAGGATAAAACTCCCCAATGTCAAACCATGAGTGTGAAAATCCTGCGTCCGTGTGTCCCATCTCCACCCTGGAATCCATCATTTATATCAGTGATTCTCGGCCTTTCTGGTGTCGTGACCCACCAGTTCCTCCTTGGTGAACTGAGCACAAACATTAGACCACTAGTGACCCTCCATGGCCCATTTCACAACTCACTGTGACCCACTAATGTTATAAACAATAGCAACTCGCGACCCAACATTTAGGCAGTCCTAATTTGCGGAGTTTGGTGGTCCAACAGTGTTAAACGCTGACCTCTCTAAACTGTCAGTGTGACAGTTTGTATTTCCTGGTATGATGTGCCTGGTATGAAGTGGCAGTGGTATGTCTGCTTTACCTATAGTATGACTATTAGTCTGTTACCCATATACAACAATACCTTAATAAAGGCTTTGCTTCTTCGTAATAAGACTGATAAAGCACCAGCGATACTTTCGAGTAAAGGCTGCCCACAGTCCAACTATTAATCACCCGCAGTGGCCTGACAAGGCCTTAACAAAGAATTTGTAAATCTTAACAAGACTTACAAAGCACCAAAGGAGAGTAGGGGTGGCCTGGAGTGCTGGATTACTGATATATCAGCAGACCTTTACTGGCGCTGTGTTTGGTGTTAATAAGACCCACAATGCAACATTGACAAATGAGATTTGGGGCTGCCTACAGTGTATCAATTTGTCACTTAGTGCCACGTAACAAGGCTTTATTGGTGTTATATATCAAAGAGTGACTGATAGGTAGATGCAGGCTCTTACATTCCTCCTGCTGGAGTGGTCTGGTACCCCGTATACATAGTTTCTGTATGAACAGTCAGAGTTTTGACTTGGAATCGACTAAAGGCACCTTTGACGGATGTCAGGTGAGGACACGGTGAGGATTTGCCTGAACTTTTACAAGATGTCTGTTTGCTTGCCTTAAAAGAAAATCACAGAACACTAAGTCAGCATTTGAGTTGTTTGGTGGGATTGTGTCGCTTGTCGATAGCATTTGCCATTCATTTCTTTAATCAATTACCAGTAATGCACATCTTTGAGGGCGCTAAGGGAGTTTGCTCAACCAGTCTACATGTGTTTTGTGGACTTGGAAAAGGCGTTCAACTGTGTCCCTCGGGGAATCCTGTGGGGGGTGCTCCGGGTGTATGGGGTACCGGACCCCCTGATGAGAGCTGTTCGGTCCCTGTACAACCGGTGTCACAGCTTGGTCCGCATTGCCGGCAGTAAGTCGAGCCCGTTTCCAGTGAGAGTTGGACTCGCCAGGGCTGTCCTTTGTCACCGATTCTGTTCATAACTTATGGACAGAATTTCTAGGCACAGCCAGGGTGTTGAAGGGGTCCGGTTTGGTGGACTCAGGATTGGGTCACTGCTTTTTGCAGATGAGGTTGTCCTGTTTGCTTCATTTGGCCGAGATCTTCAGCTCTCTCTGGAACGGTTCGCAGCTGAGTGTGAAGCGGCTGGGATGAGAATCAGCACCTCCAAATCCGAGAGCATGGTCCTCAGCCGGAAAAGGGTGGAGTGCCCTCTCAGGGTTGGGGGAGAGATCCTGTCCCAAGTGGAGGAGTTCAAGTATCTCGGGGTCTTGTTCACGAGTGAGGGAAGAATGGAGCGTGAGATCGACAGGTGGATCGGTGTGGCGTCCACAGTGATGCAGGCTCTGCATCGGTCTGTTGTGGTGAAAAAGGAGCTGAGCCGTAAGGCAAAGCTCTCAATTTACCAGTCGATCTACGCTCCTACCCTCACCTATGATCATGAGCTATGGGTAGTGACCGAAAGAACGAGATCGCGAATACAAGCGGCTGAAATGAGTTTCCTCCGCAGGGTGTCTGGGCTTTCCCTTAAAGAAAGGGATTAGAAACCCAGTCATCTGGCAAGGGCTCAGAATATATGTATATAAAGGCGCACAATTTCAAAAGCTGCTTTCTTCCAGGTGTACAGTTAGTACAGTGCAAAAGTTTTAAGTTGGCCAAAAAAAATTGATTTGCAAAAGTGGGTAGCTGGGCAGTTAGTGTCTGTATTATGGTGACATTTGTGTGACTTATTAGGTTCATTACTAGGTTTTCTACTTAGGATTAACACACACACACTCTCGTATCCTAGCCATACAGTAGCACAGATTCTGTGTAATGTTTCCATTGGACCCCCTTCACATGCAGGTATGTTTAAGAATGATGTCATTTTCAACGCTCCACATAGGGACTCACTGTTGACAGCACTAACAAACATTTGGATGTCTTCACAACACACAAATGATTTTTTTTTTAAACCATTTTGGTCATGTGCTGCTTACCAGCCAATGGGGTCTTCCTTCAACTGGAAGATTAGGTGTGGTAGAAGTCTGTCTTTTCTGCAAAAACTCGCCTTGCATCTGGTGCCCTAGTGTTTACTTTATTACTTCAATCACTTTAGATACAAAGACAAAGCTTAGAAATATAAAAACAACATGGTATTTTTATTAAAGTATAATAATATCAAACAAAAGAGAATGTAATAGAAAATAAATAGCAAAAGTCTTTCAAAATCTTACTGAAAAATCAGCAATGTCAAGGATAGGTGCTGTCCTGGGCGGCTTTTTAATTCATCTGCTGGCAATACTCAACGTCCAAAAAAAGTGATCTCACTCTCTCTTCCATTCTGATGTGTCTTGGTCTCAAACGTCAGTTTCTATGTCATCGCTCTGCCGTTCTTCAGATGGGCCATTGTGTATGTTAAAATTTCACATTGGGGCTCTGGGACATGTGACATTGCACACATTTGATTGGCTGGCTGTCCTTATAATGAAAGACTCTGCTCAAAGTCTTTGACCTTTTTTTTACACACTGGCCTGCTGCCCTCCTCTCCCAAGCTAGAAACTAAGTAAAGCAACTTTTAATCCTGTGGCACCCATACTTGTGTTCCATTCCCTCTGCTGTGAAGTTATAAACTGACTGAAGGATTTGCATTAAAGTTATAAATTACTTGTGCAAAATGGGAAGACGGTCTAAGGAAGGATGCTTTCAATGTGAATTTAGTTCATCTGAATTCATCTGAACAAAATTAAAGTTAATATATAATAAGTACTGCATTTTCAAAATGACTATTTTATACTCCAGGACAAATGTCTATATGTCTGTGAAAAACCCTAAAAAAATTGGGATAAACAAAAAGAAACATGAGCACAATAAAAAGTGTCAGTCTTTTTACTTTTCCAAGTACTTGATTAAGCCAGATGAATACATATGGATGGAAATGGGAACCAGTTAGATGAAGGACTCCTGGTTGCTTTGTCATTTGTGTCGTACTTCTAACGACAGCTGCTTAAGACTTAAAGAAGCCATTCAGGATGGTGAGATGACTGAAAAGGAAGCTTCCAAAGTGTCACTTGATCAATCAGTGCTTCAACAGGAGGAATAGAGTAGTCATTAAGAAACTGACTCGCCACCACCACGACCCTCCAGGCCTGACTATTTCACAAGGTATCTGTAAGCTTTTCGACAACAAATAACCTTCTTGTTTTTTGTTGAATTATTGTCCGCTTTTGTGGATTGTTATTTTACTTGATGATTTCTTGTGCAAAGAAACACTTACTGCCCTGTTAAAGAGCGTGTTCTTGGGTGGCCTTCGACATTTGAACTGTACTGTACATGGCCAAGTAAAGATGACCTTTGATTTTAGATTCACTTTGTCAGATTCAAATACCCCTGACATGAAAGGACTGTCATTTTTTTCTTCTCTGTTGATGAAATTCGGGATTTATTAAATAACTCCTAAGCGATTTCTCTAGGCAAAAAAAAAAAAATATGGCAGCCAGAGGCAAATGCTTCAGCAGCTCTGAGTCAGAGGAAAAAAGAAATGAAAACAGTGGGGGGAACCTTTGTGCTTGTCTTGAGTGAGAAGTGTAACCTTTAAAATTTGCTACTTGGTGATGTACTGTGGGGCGGCATGGCTGTGATTGCTTGGTGGGAGGACATGTGAAGGACCGCTCTTCTTCTGTTTATCCAAATGGCTTGAAAAGCATCACCTTCTCCATTTCACACGTTGGCACACGGTTGTCTCTGTGGCCATCAGGAGGAACAACCTGAATTTTGTAAGCAGATGTCCAACGTGCTGTATGAATTAACAATAAGTGTCAACAAAGCTCCTTCATAGTACTCCACATCCAGCTCTTATTACTGGTCTTCATTGTTAAGTTCAGAAAAACTAAAAAAAAATTTTGCTCTTCCTTTTATGCAAATATACAGCTTTTTTTCTTCATGGTTTACTGTTTTGTGGATTTAATTTAAAATGGATGAATTTACCATTTTCGCCATCTTAATACACTCAATTACACATATTGATGAAGTGAAAACATGTTTTCAGAAAGGCGAGCAAATTTATTAAAAATTTAAATCTCAGCCTTCTTCCCTGAAGTGCTCAGTCATTTAATTCAATACTTTGTAGAATTCCCTTTTGATGCCTTCTTGGGTAAATCTCTACAAGCTTTGCAAACCTAGATTTGGATGGCTGATCCCATTCTTCCTGACAGATCCTCTCAAGCTCTGTTACATTGGAGACATACAATGTCCAATAAATTGATAAATGCAATATAAATACCTCAGAGGGAAAAAAGAGCTTTTTCTAGAGGCACAGGGAAAGGCGTAAGAATTTTTTAAAGGTAGCCATTCATAACCGGTTGCCTTCTTCCTTAATTTTGATCTTCACAGTAGAAGTTTGTGTGCACTTTGCTTATTATAAAGGAAAGTATTCTTCACATAAAGTGATTCTCAATATTTAAGAAAATTGCTGACCTTGGAAAAGTTCTGTTGTGTCAACACTACTTCATATCTGAAGTCTCTGTGCACTCGTGGGGCCAATAACTAAAATGTTGACATCTGTATCAGCACCGTCTTTTTCACCTCAGTACCGGTACTGAAATGATACCAAAGCAAAGAACGGATAAACCGTAATCCTGATTCTGGGAGCAAATTGTGGGTAACATAACAATGGTGCTTTGCACACATTGGCTAACAAATGAGCGCATTATCTAGTAAGCAGGTGGTGTTTATCTCGAAAACGTTGTTCTGTTGGGCTCTTATCTATCTCCTGGTGATGAGAGGATGGCCATCAGGATCCTGTCTTTATCTTCACTTATGTTACCAATCTGCACACAAGTCCGATTCAAAAGCTGATAAGGCCTTTGCAGAATCTTGTTAGTCCCTTGTCTTTATTTTCTGATCTACCGTTCTATGCATTTTCCCTTTTAGGCTGCGGCCTCTGAGCACACATATTATTAATATCATTACCAAACGCTGATAATTTAAAGATGACAGCAGCACCAGCAAACTAATCAGTAGATGCTGCAAAGTGCATAAATGAGCCAGCATTCAGGTAGTGTCTCTCCATCTAGGGAGTAAATGGAGGCATCACTGTCTACAGGTGTCATGATGTAAAATTAATTTTTGATTTCCAGTCCTGTTGGGTATTCACAATTGACAAACTAAATAAAAAAAACTTTCTTATAATTAAGATAAAATGCAGGCATTGCTACTTGCCATTAAGAAGAAGAATCCCAGCGTTGGTTATTATCCATGGGAATGCTGTGTGTGTGGGTGTGTGTGCGCATATGTCAGTTAGTGTTCACTTTATTACAGTGGAATCGAGGATGTGCCAGTGTTATCTGTACTACAGTTGTTTGGGCTCAGGTTGGATAGTTCTGTTTTATTCTCTTTTCATTTCTTAGAGCACTGTCCTCCCATTTCTTGTCGTCGTCCTCCTCCTCCTCCTCCTTATTCTTTGTGTCACTTATATGTGTCTTACAGATCTGTCGAAGATGCTGTGTTCTGAAACACCAAAGAGTCTCCCAGCAGTGGCACTGGATACAAGGCAGGAAAGGGAGGACACCCTCACTCACGTACTGTATGTGCTAAGAGAAAAACACTGAGAATCTGAAAACCAGGAGGTGCTTCTTTAGGCAAAGTCAGAGCTAGGAATAGAAAGGTGCAAAAACACAGAGACAACCAGTAATTCAAAGGAGTCAAAGTCTAAAAGATGTCAGAAACCAGAAAACAGACCTTGAGCTCGGACTCACTTGAATAATAATCTAACTGGCAACAGCAAGAGTCATTAAGACATCCATTTGTAAGCATTACTGTCAATGTTGCCTTATTGACTTCAGTACATTGTTCTAGCCATCAGACTGTCACCTCGCTTACGTTTTCGGTTGTATCCCAAATGTTTACAGTGCTTGGACCGGAGGTTTTCAGAAAGAACCCCCCCTCAGTGGTTGGAGCCACTTTAGTGGCAGACTGCAGTGCATTAATGAGTTGTCCGCAGATGTTTGTTGGATTCTGAGAATCCTGTCTGGTCTTGTGAGATTAAGAGTTGATGGGACTGAAGTGTTTAAAAAAGTATGAAGGGAACTAGGCGAGTGGACCCATACAGATAATTTAAAATAAGGTTCTAACGTGAGACACACTTGGATACTTTTTAAGAGCAAATGGGGTTTTTTGTTTCATAAAATGAACCATCTATTTGTGGAATAGATGATTTAAGTAATGTGGTAGAGAGTTGGCGAGCTTGTTGGGCTTGTTCTCATCAGAATTGGTGTCATTTTCCAATGTGCATCTTTAAACCCCTCATACTTTTTTTTCTTTCTGTTCTTTCTATGACAATGCAATACTTAATAAAAAAAATAAAAAACAGAATACATTGTTTATTCTTAAATTTTGCAATTTCTTTAGAGCACTAGTAGTGGGTGTGGGCGTGATTTGAAATATTAGTCAAAAAGTGCAAATTTCAGGCCTTCAAATTAAACAATTTTCTTGCAAGTATCCATAAGGCTGTCTTTAGCATTTTTTTCCACCTTTTATTGGTATGTCACATAAAAACCAGACGACCAGAGGTTTAAATATTGGGGTACTAGTGGAGTAGCCCCGTTTAGTTGTGATGAAGGCAAAATGAGTTCAGCCAACTCAAAGCAAATGGACAATCACTGTAGCTAAACAAAATAGAAAGCTGTTTAGAGGACAATCGTAGCCCTTCACTGTTCCTCCACCTGTAGTTAGGGTCCAAAAGACGGTCTGTTCCAGTGTAAATGCCATTTATAAAGGTGTGGGTCTTGTGACGCAGGTGGAGATGGCTGCTCAGAGCTGTGGGTGAAACAAGAAGGTTGCTAGCAACAACATACCCTCTTGGCCCAGAGTGGAAGTGCTTAGATCGACAGAGCCTTGAGGGTGACCCCTGTGCATGCATGTGTGAAATCTGAACACACATTAGAGCCACCGATGGTGACTGTATGTTTTGAATCCTGCAACACAAAATGGCCACAAAGGGTGAACAGGCCTTGAAATAATCAGAAACTAAATCAGGACCTCAGTGCTCGGCACCAAAACCAGAATTGATTGTTTGATTGATTAATTAATTAATCAATTAACTCTTTCTTTCTTTCATAATATTGTGGCTTTTATTATTAAAATTGGTTATAGATCAGTCATGTGAGGTCATGCGGTCACTGGAAAGGAGTGTGAGGTGCTCCTGATATTTATGTAAAAGGATGAAGGTCCAAGTCTTCAGAGTCCTGGTGCCTCCTGTCTTGCTATATGGTTGCAAGACATGGATGCTATCCAGTGACCTGGGACAAAGACTGGACTCCTTTGGTACTGTGTCTCTCCGGAAAATCCTTGGGTACCGTTGGTTTGACTTTGTGTCGAATGAGCGTATGCTCATGGAGTCCCGAATGAGGCACATTACCTGCATTGTGAGGGAGTGTCAATTACAGCACTACGGCTATGTGGCGTGTTTCCCCGAGGCTGATCCGGCTTGTAAGATCCTCATTGTTGGGAACCCAAGTGGCTGGACCAGGCCAGGGGGTCGCCCACGTGACATCTGGCTGCAGCAGATAGAGGGTCATTTCCGGAGGGTGGAACTGGACCGTGCATCTGTCTGGGGGGTCGCCAACTGGGATCGCGAGTTGTTTCTTTGTGTAGTGGGTGTGGCAACGTGCTGTACCAGTGCATGACCTGAGAGATCAGTACTTTGTCTCTCTCTTGTTTATTCTTAGTGCCTTTCATTTTAAGCAGTCTTACAGGTCAGCTCTTTCTTGTGTTTCTTTTGGCCTTTACACAGTTACACTGCTCCCTCTGCTCTCACTCTTTTCCTTCAATTTTGACATCAGACGTGTACTGTCTGATAGAAAGGCGTTATAAGCCAAGAGATCAAAGCGCTCTTGGACTAATGCTGGCTCACTCGAATAGAAAAGAAGTAAGTCGATTACACAAGTTTTTGTCCTCATTAGTTTCTCTTTCCTGTCCTTGATGACTTTAACCCTTCATTGACAAAGCGGGTGTTGCACTCCAATGCACTGCTCTGCAGTCTCGGGCACCCTAATGACAATGACTAAATAAGGACTGCCACATTTCTCACAATTGTAGTTTCTCTAAAGGTTACACTCTGAGCTCTAAAAGGTTTCTGCTAAACCAGGACAAATGAACCACAAAGAATATTCAATGTGACCTTTGCTTTATTAGCTGTCTGTGTGGACATATGGCAGAATGCCGTTTTATGTGGCTTGTCTGCTTTAAGAATTGAAGAACTGAAGAAAGATTGTTAAGGTTACCCTACTGAGATATAATGCCGAACATGACGTCTTGCTATCTAATTAAATTAAAGTGCTGTAATGCAAGGAACTTGGCTCCTTATGAGATATTTCACACCTGTTTATTGCCTTTTCTTCTTATTTTCCTTAAAAATCTAATAGCATCTCTGAAGTGTATTATGAATAAAGTAAAATTGTAATGATTCTTATTGAAACGGCTACATGTGAAGATACTAAGCCTCATTTAAAAGTGAACATAGACACGGTACCTGGGTATTTTTTCTCTTAAATTGCATTCTTATGAACACCTGACACAGGGTTGTTAAAAATCCGAGCAGATGCTAGTGAACCGTAAACTCAATAGAACAGGAAAAGAATTAGTGTGCTGTGCAATTAGACTTAAGTAAGCCCCTTTGGGGTCAAGAGCAGCACCCAGGTGGTGGTGGGGGCTGTTAGGTTTAGGGGAAGGGGGGTTGTTGTTTGTGAAAGGAGGTAGAGGACAAAGTACAGACCCCCTGAAAGAGACAAGACAGAGAGAAGGAGATAGAGTGTGACACACTGGCAGCAGCACAGTGCCACAAATTACATGCAATGGGCTCTTATGTTTGGGAATCAGTCTGGGGCTGCTGGTGTGATATTTCTGAATTGTACCTAGTAAGTGTAGCCTGTCATTCTGGGTGGGCCTTAGGAGGGCCAATTGAGTGCGTAGCCTGTCCATTAATCTTCTTTTCTTTTTTTTTTTTTGTGAAAAGTACACTCTTGCCTTTAAAAATAATCTTAAATATATGTACAGAAGGAAGAATAGGCACAAAATACCAGCTTACTAGAAGCAGGGGGCCTGTCACAGCAGACAGAACCCAAGTTTCCAAAGAGGCCCCTTAGACTGTCTGGCACATGGTAGCTGGCTGTAAGATGCAGGAAGGAGCAGCAGACACCCAAGGACACAACCAAAGAGCAGTGCCTGTGCACAGGGCTATCCATGCCGAATACAGACTGGAAGGTACATGAATCAAAATGGGAGATACCACAATGGGTCATGGAGAACGAGAGAGAGAAAATCCTCTGAAAGTTCAGCAGCCAAACAGATAAATAGGTAAACTGGCAAACCAACTGGACATTGTGATGATGGATGGAGAACAAAGAGTGGCAGTGGTAATAGACATAGCTGTTTCAAATAACAGCAACATCAAGGAAAAGGGATATGAAAAGCTGGAGAAATGCCAAGGGCTGAGAGGGGAGATGGTGGCAGCTAAAGTGTCTCCAGTGGTCATTGGAGCACTTGGGGCTGTGAGGGCAATCAGCAGAATGGCTACAGCAGATACCAGGAACACATCTCTGTACGGAAGATTAAGATCAGCTAAGAAACTGAGCAAAATCCTTTAACTCGCGGCCTCTGGTAGAGGACCAGAAACTATGGAAGAAAACATAACAACAAAAAACAGACCACCCAAGCATGGGTAAGAATGAGATATTGTATTTATGGTTATATTGTAAAAAGATAACAAGGGAAATAGTTGGGCTCTAACCATAGACCCTGTTTCACTTGGTAATGACGACAGCATTGTGTTGAAGGCTCGTCTTTCCTTGGTGCTTTTGCTGCGATGCGCCTTCTCCTTCTAAACACAAGTCCGTGGTGATGGCTCACTTCCAGGAGATTCAGTATGTACGTCGGGTAATGAGTAGAAGACTTAGGCTTGCAGCAGTTGTATCAGAAGTGATGACAGTCATCCTCTTTCATTTATCAGGAAACAGAAACTGCATTAATTCTGGTGCTTCGCTTTCAACCTGAACCATTAATCGGTGAGACACTCCCACTTGTCACATCACTGACAGTATATATTGTGATGATGGATGGACTGGTGTCCTGACTGGGCTAGATGGTGTTTCCTTACCTGGCCAGGAGACTATATGGATGGATGGCATGGATAAACCCATTTCTTGGTTTATGTGAAAGGCACCATTTGGGTAGTGTCTATTACAGAGAGACTGTGCCTGATATAATGTAATGTTTTTGGACCAAAGCTTGTCTGTCGGTCTGTTTTGTCATGTTTGGGGTGAGAGACGCCCCCTACAGGCCATTGTTTATAAATGCACTGTACACGCATGAGAAATGAATGGCTGCCCAGGGTGCCTTCTGGTCTAGCATCCACACAGAGGACAATCGGGAACCTGTAAACCTCTAAATGTGTTGCCACTCAACGTTGCTTTGATTAACAGGAATTTATTTAAATGCATAACTTTTTATTATTTATACAAAGCAGCTGTGTGCTGTAATTTACATGCACAATAGAAATCAATACATGAGACTGTCACATACATATTGTAACTGAAAACTACAGGGTGCCACCCACAACTGGAACAAAGGCCCAAAAGAAAGATTTTTACTAAAGTAAAGGTGTGATTTTAATATACAAAAGCACAAAATATAAAAATAATCCAACCAACAAGGTGCATAAGCAATCAGATGGCTTTCTTGCACAGCTCCTCTGTACGACTGGCTGTACTACTTTCCTGCCAGTGGACCCATCTGTACGTTTGGCCAGTGGGGGGCTCCTCACAAAGCACATTTCATACCTGCTCTTTCTCCAGCCTGTTTTGTAACCCTCATGCCTTTAACCCGTGTCCATGTTCATCTCTGGCTGTCCCTACTTCTAAAGTGGTAGTGGCTCACATCATAGACTCCAACACACACATTGGCCTGAAGAATTTGTGCCAGATGCACACTTCCCAAATGAGCAGATGTCCGGTCAGAAGATGAAGTCCCCCTGTGGCATTTGTGGTTTTGATCGTTGTGCACTGTTCGTGCTTAAACGTGTCTGTAGCTGAAGTCTGCAATCAGTGGAGAGCACAATAAAAAAATAAAATGAACTAAATTGAATTGAAAAGTCTTTGAGGGGCAGCATGGTGGTGCAGTGGTAGCTCTGTTTCCTTGCAGTAAGGAGACCAGCGTTCTTGTCCTGGGCACTCCCTGTCTGGAGCTTATCAGAACAGTGTGAACAAAAGGTGAAAATGGAGAGTGATGTCAAATGTAGTGGTGTGGATATGTAGCCTCAGACAGGCTTTGAATCCACTGGTTTATTTTATGACTCATTCACTTCAGGGTCAAGGAGGGCAGGTTCGATGCAGTTGGTGTGTGTGATCTTGGGACTGCTGAGCACCCCAGAGCCACGTGAACAGGGCCACCTACAGACTTGAGATACAAGATGAGATATTTTCTGACGCGTTCAGCTATGCTGCCTGCATGACTTTCTTTGCCATTCTTCTCCAGACTGTTTCATTTGTTGTCTTCTATAGCACACTTGTTTAGTTTAATACTTATACAGTCAATTCTCATTATCTGCGGAGGCTTGTTCCTCAAAAAACAGAGGACCTAACTCAACCATTTAATCGGTAGTAGTGACTTAATTCATTTCTGTTGCCCAGGGCCATGAATACAACCCCCTGATGTCCATCCCACCCCATTCCACAGAAAAGTACTCGGAGCAGATTAGCGAATCCTTGTGAATAAAATGCGCATATAGTAAGGATTTACTGTATGTCCTTCATTGTCACAGGGTCCCACCCTGAAAACGCTGTCCAGCACATTATTCACTTTTTGTATCGCCAATTAGAGACACTTTGAATAATAACATACGTTTCTGTTGCAGTCAGCTCTTTAACCATCCATTTGTTAGGCCGAGTCTAATTCTGTGCTGCTTGTGGACCCTGAAATGCTAACCCAAATAGAAGCGCCATTTAATACTCCGACATTCTGACACTCCAGGCTCATATCGACAGGGCTGAGTTTCATTATGTGTGATGTGCCTTCTTTTATCTCTTCAGCTTCTCCCATTATTTCATCCATCATCTCATATACTTTGCTGAGGGTCAGCGAGTTCATAGATCTTCTCTGATCTCATTGTCACAAGCAAACATTCTTGTTACTCGGAGTGTTTAACTTTTGAACCTCTGCAAGGTGGAATTCCCTGAGGAGCCCAACATACACACCCTGTTGAGTTGTGACACTTGCAGGAATGTCTCGTCGCTTGCTGACAGTGCGCTTGAGCATGAGCAGTGCATTTACTGTTGAGGCTCTTCATCTGAGCCAGGTGGCAGTGCCTTTCCTGAAATTTGCCGAGTACTGTAGGTCCCTGAGGATATATAAGAAATGATAACAGGAATAAGGAGTTGGTAAAAATTCATTTTTGACGTGCACCTAAGTGTGCTCAGGCCTGACATTGAGAGAAGTGACTGCCTAAGTGCCCCTAACTGTAAAGAATATACAGTAAGCGTTAGCCACTGATTTGAATTCTTATTTTATAATCTGTTAAATATATGCACTTTTAACTAAGACATCCATTATCTGAAGATTTTCTAAAATAGATTCTGTGCTTAAAAATGTTGGACCCATTTGAATATATTGATGAAAATTAGCCTTTGTGTCCTGTTTTATTATTGTGGAAATGATGTGCAGCTGCACATGTCAGGGTCCAAGTTCTGTATCAATGGCTATAAACATGTTGGCTCTGATTTGGCATCCTTTCTAGGTTTGCTGCCAGCCTTGTACCTGATGCTATTATGATAACCCTGCAAGCGTATAATAGAAAACCTGGGTTCAAAGATAAATGAATGATTGATTGATTGAATTAACCCAAGCCCTGTTATGTTATTTGTCAACCTGAGTTTGTATTTTACTGTTATCTTTTAATTTTTTTCATATTTTCTGTTATTTTTGTTATAATTTACTTTTTTTTTTTAATTAGGTCTTCATTCCATTTGTTTTGTGGGTGGAGCTCCTGAGGCAGGGTCACTCTGACATCACTACTGGTGGCCCCTCCCTCTGCCTTTATCTGGTGGGCAGAATGAGAGATCCAGCCAGTGGTTCATTGGTTTGTATTAGGAGTCTTTTTGTAACCATTGTTGTTGAATTGATAAAAGTCACACAGGATTATTGTGAGCTAGAAATACCAGGAGATGCAAATATGATGTGGACGAGCAAAAACCGAAAACAAAACAGACAAATCATATAGCACCAAAGGGCACTCTAACTGCCCAATTTTCAACCCACTTCACTGTTCGCTGTTTCACAAAAGAATTTATTTTTAGAATTTATCCACTGAGAGATGATGAACACTGGTGACGTGGCCATCTCAAAGCAGGAGGTAATTGGCGTGACCCACAGTCACGAGAGTCTTAACCAATAACTGCATAATGCCCTAAAGAACTGATGAAATTAATTTTAGAAAAATGGATTATGAGACAATCCACCAATGGTCATGTGACGTATCAGTGCAAAGAAAAGGTAAATAAAATCAAAAAATAACCACAAAATACAACAGTTATAATTATTGTTTCTTGTTTTGCATGTTACTGGATTTTCTTGCCTGTTTGTTTGGATTTGCCTTTGGGATTTCAATGCTTTGGACTGCCTTTTTGGCAAATCCTTTTTATGTTCTTTTGAGCATTCTGCGCAATTTTGTTAAATTCTTCCTTTATAAAGATTCTTTGTTGACCTTCTGTGTAATAACCAGGGGTTTGTGGTTATCCCCTCCCTCGTAGGACATTTTGATTTATTTTCGGACATTTCTTTATGTTTTGAATCATTTAGCCAGGTTTTCCACACTTTGAGCCTAGTCAGGCTGAAGCCAGCTGGTAGTTGTCTGGGGCAAGTTGGACTGGGTGTGGCTCCTCTGGGCTGTCTACTGAAGGTACTCACCTACCATTATGGAGGCCTCAACCTCTTTTTCGTCATGTTTGTGACTCCTCTTCACTACAGTTTGTACACATTGTAGAATTTTGTAATCTGTTGTCACCTTTTTATATCTGCAAATACACGAAAGAGTTTTTTGCTTGCACCGAATGAAAGGTCCTAAGAAAGAATACATAACATCACCCAATGAAATCAGGGACACAGTGGGGCCAAAGCTGATCTGAAGATCATTTTGGGCAAGGCACAAACCCACCTTGAATACAGTGCCAGTGAATCACAGAGCCTACTCGGGCACTTGCTCACTCTCACACTCCTACAGGGCCATTAATATTGTGATTCCTGCTACCAGAAACTCCGCAATAAGTGCAGACCTCAAAAGCCACCCCGTCAGGGTACCAAACTAGTAGGCCTCATCACCTTTGGCAGCCTGGCTCCAAACACAAAAGGCAGGCTTTTAAGTCTCCAGTATCAAAGGGAGAGAGTGAATAACTGAAATAAAAACAAAACCCCGACTCTGGAAACTATACAAAATTTCTTTCATCTTAAAATATTTCTTAGAAAAAAAAAAAATACTAAAAATAGCAGATGCAAATACCAAAAGGCAAGAAAAAGGATCAAATAAAACCAAAGAACAGTACCTAATTAATGGAGCAGGGATCGACCACTGTACATCCAAAGTGAACCACAAAATAATAGGAATCCTAATCAAGAGTGCCGTAATGACTATGTCATCAGCTCTTTCATCTTAAATACTGCTGGGTGGGGCCAGAACCCCAGCTACAGAATTAGGTGGACCTGCCACCTTGGGCATCGCATACAGGAGGCAGGGCAAAAAAAACCAAAACATTTATATATATATATATATATATATATATATATATATATATATATATATATAATTTAACACTGATATCCTATAACACCATATGAACCAAAGCCAGAAAGAACACTTGTGATTACCTTTTTTTTTTTTTTTTTTTTTATTTTATTATTTTTGTGTGTTTTATGTGGAGAAAATGACATTGCATACAACAAACAACTTCATAGTCATGTTAGAAAAAAAAAAGTGCGTTCGAACACCCGGAGCACTCCCCTAATAATAGGTTTTGTTGGAAAGTAAATGCTGCTTGTGGCGTTAAAGATTGATCAGATTTTCACACCCGCTGGTTCCCCTCACAGGAAATGTAATCCTTATTTAAAATATAAGTTATGGTATAGTGGGGCTTAGCACTTCAACATCCTGGGTTCAGATTCCACACCAGGCTGTTGCGGGATTCATGTGTTGCCATTTGCCTGTTCTGCCTGTGCCACTGTGGGCTTTCCTCCCAGTATTCTGCGTTTTCTGCCACATCCTTACAGAGTTGTGCGTTGGAATAGCTGGAGATTCTCGATGGTCTCCGTGTCCGCTTGGGCCCTGGAGTGGAGGACTGTTCAGGGCTGGGTATTGCATCGTGCCAGTGATGCTGGGAATGGCTGCAGTTCTCTGAAACGCAGAGTTGGATTTGGCAGGTCTGAAAATGTTATGTCATACATTATGTTGTTAACGCAAGCAAACAACCAGAGTTATCCAAAATGTTGTGAACAACTGAAACACTTTATTAAAGCTGTGACAAAAATGGTATTCAGTGGAAGAGTAAACAAAAATTGTTTTTAAGAGTCATTGCATAAGAGAGGGCCATGGCAGGTGGCGCGGCACTCACTTTATTAAAGATGTCCACTCACCCTGTGCTCAGAAGCTGACTCTCTTTATAGGCAGAGATGACTAGGGGGAAAAAAACCCAGAAAATAATTATATTAATAAAGTCGTCAACAGCCTTAACTCTTTATAGATTAACACGGTCATTCCTCTCGCATGTACACGGAGTCCAGTGAAATTCTTACTCACAGGTGCTGATCAGCATGCCACACAGGGTCACTCTCCAGTGTCATGATTAGTGACAGGTAGATAAATATGAAAGGTGCTTTACAATTTATAGTTAAATGTAAAAGGTGCCATAGATAAATGCATATGAAAGGCACTGTATAATAGGTAGGTAGATAAATAAATAGAAGTGACACTTTAAATTGATATGAAAGACACTATGTGATAGATAGATGATGTGAAGGGTACTATATAATATGTTTGTTTGGTCCTTATTGACATGTGTCCAGATACCAGTGAACTTCTTATGCACATTTGCTAATCAACACGCCACACAGGGTCACTCTCCAGTGCCATCATTAGTGAGCAGAACTATCTGACCTCCAAACATCTGTCATTCATACCTGAAAAAGGACTTTAGTGAATTGCTTCTTGCACCATCATGGTACTCCTTTTACTCTTGGGCGGCCTTCTCCTCTAGAATGTCCTGCCAGTCTCCCAGCTGTCAGTGAGCCCTTTGAATTGAGTTTGGTGGTCGCAGAGAAACAAAGGTAGGTACCCGTTATGGATGGGGTGCTTTGCACCTCAAACCGTAGACACTGGCTGATCTGACTTGGTGTTTGTGAGTCCCAGCAACAGCACCACCATTGAAAGTTAACTACAGCTATTGCAGGGGGAAATGGTTTTCAGTGAAAGAGGAAATATTCAAATTATTAGCAGTTATTATGCAAGAGGGTGCTAGTGCAGATGGCACAGACGGGCACTGCAGTTGCTTTATTAAAGTACTGAAGATGCTCACCACCCTGCTTCTGGGAGCTTTGCCTGTTTTATAAGTAGAGAGGCCTAAAAAAGGAAAACACAATAATAACATTACTGAGCTACCTGCAGGGGGCACTAAAAACATCCATTCAGGATGCTTGTTTCAACAGCAAAGATAATTTGCTCAATTCAAGACTAAAATGAGCTGAAAAGAGCACTTTGAATATCAAATTTGTGAATTTAAAAGCGGCAAGTGAAGATCTGCTGATGTCGATCAGAGGACTGCACTGAAGAAACTGCAGCCACACAGAAAATGAATGGAAGACATCAAAAACATTTTAAATCAGCAAAATGAATACTTCATGGATACCATTTAGTGATCCAGTTCTGTAATTAGACACTTTTAATGTTTATTTTTAATACTTTTTTCACCACTATCGTCATGAATTAATAATACTTCAGACAACAGTGTGATCAAGCAGGATTTGTGACACAGTATCTTAGTTAAACACTTTATTATTCATTCATTCACCGTTTAACAAGGAATACAACAAAGTACGAGAGTATGGAAGTAGCGCTTTAATTATGTTTAAAGGAGATTACCCCGAGGACGCTCAAATGGATGCCGTCTACATTTGCCGACACTTCCTAGTAAACAGCTGCAGCCAATCTTGGCTTTCTTTTGAAGTTGCTTGCTCTTTTAAATATTTAAAAAAAATCATGAAATATTAAAGTAAGGTTCTGGTTGTTTTTTGATTTTACATTTAGGGTATACATATGCTGGAAATACAGCATTAATTGAAAATATTTGAGTTGAAACAAGCAAACATAATCAAAAATAAAAAAAAAACCACCCATCATGACAGATGTGCTTTGGTTAAGCTATCATCATCAGCCTTTTAGAGATGAACTTCTGATGAGACAACAACAGTTTACTTTGTTTGGTACTGTTCTTGTGTAATTTGAATAATGTGAAGCATCAATGCATGACGTTTCTGTAAATTACAATACAACTTTTAAAAAAACAACATTCTACAATTCTACAGTACAGTGTGTAGACTGTAATCTGAATGGCTCCAAAGTGATCTTATAAAGAACAGAAGTGGATTGTGGGCCCACCGCTCCACACCTTCCCAGTACAAGGCACCGTGCCTTGGCAGCATTAGCCTGCTCGTTTTGTTTCTCGTGTGTATTTGGTAAGAATTTCAAATGTTCTTTTTTGAGAATATTCTGAGGTTTTTTTTTTTTGGGATGAGTCAAAGTCATAGATGCCCAACCTGCAGATAAGGTGGGCTTGGCTTTATATTTTAACTTCTTTGACAAGTCTTTCCTCGATCTGCTCCATGTTTACTTCAGAATAGCAGAAGAGAAATGGTAATCAGGACGTAACTGGTCAATCAGAATCCTAGGGATCTGCATCGATGTGATGTGAAGTTGCATTTTTGAGGAGGTGTGCATCAGGCTATGCTGTAGCTACGCCGTAGGCTCTGCAGCATCGACACAAAGGTATAAATCACCCTTAAGGAAAACAAAAAGCAAGTCAGAACATTGTAATCCAGGTGAAAACAATAGGCTAGTAATTAACAAAGACCTGCAGCCACTGCACTCCACCAGGGTTGGAATTGGACACCCCTGCACCAAATACACAGAGAGGGGGCGCATTTATTCACTCAGAGCTTACCAGAAGAGCCATATTTCAAAACAGACCTCCTATTCTGCATGGACCCCCATGCCAAGGCTAACCTCTGTTAACCTTGAACATGCAGGCTATGAGGAAGCAAAGTGTGGCCAGATTATGACCACTTAGATCAGGGGTGTCCAGTTCACATCCTGGTGGGCAGCAGTGGCTGCAGGTTTTCACTCAAACCATTTTCTAAATTGCTTAACTAGTCCAATTTCTGCTGCTAATTAACCTCATTTGCCATCATTGTAATTGACATGCTATTTAAGACTCAGACCCCTTCATTATTTCTTTTTCCTTAATTAGCGGTCCAACAATACAGGGTTAGAAAAGGAGCCAATAAATGACCAGCTAAGCGGTGTCTATCATATAAGAACTGAAAATAAGGTTGTTCTACATTTTAACGGTGCCCTGAGAAGAAAGGAAAATGAAATGCCTGCTGTGCCACAATGAGAGCACCAACGAGCTGTGGAATTCAATAATGGGTTTAATTAAGAAGAAGAATCAAATTCTAATTAAGAAACTGGTTGGAGTGAAACTACTAAGAGTTTGAGTCCTCGACTTAGCTGGCTGTCTCACTTTACATCTCATTTCTGTTGGGCAGCCATTTAAGAAGCAATTTAGTAGACTGGAGTCTTAAAAACAATTAAAATGAAGGAAGCAAAAGTTAATTAATGGCAGAAACTTGTCACTGATGAAGAAAGTGGCAGAAAGGAAAACCTACACCCCTCCAGGACGGGAGCTGGAGACCCCTACACTAACTCCATAGATAGGGATGCCACAGGGGGGCACACTTACTTTTAATGATTTACCCATATTTAAAAAAGGTAGAGATGTTGTGCCCACCTCCTATTCCTTGAAGACCCCCACATCAAAACATGATTTCTGTTAACCTTTAAGGATAGATAGATAGATAGATTTTACTTTATTTGATCCCAAGAGAAATCTGGCTTTTTACAGAAGCTCTTTAAATGAATATATAATCGTTGACTGAGGGAATACACTGGTCATGGAGGAAGTGTTGGGCCACCAACTGGGTCACATTTTTTAATATTTACAAAGTCCATGAACTGAAACAGACACTCAGTGGCCGGTCAAATAAGGCAAAATGAGAAGCAGATTAGCTAAAGAAATAAACACGAGGATTTTTTAGTCTTCTCTCAGATGTGCCACATTCATCATCAGTCTGCTCTCTGCAGAATGAGATTGAGATGTGCCATGCTGGGAGGGGCTCTTCAAGGGGTGGAGTCAGTTTCCTTCCTTGAGTAGTTTCTTAGGGCAGTGGGTGAGAAGGGAGATGTTACTGACACTGACAGCGCCCCCTTGTGTGCAGAAAGCAAACCTCAGATGTGCATTTGTGGTCATATATATGTATTTATAATATACGTGATATACATACACACACTATGGTCTGAACACACCCCAGAATGACTATAAAGAAAGAAAGCTTCTGAGTTAACTACAGTGCCAGTTGCACTGAGGTGCTATACAAGTGTATTGTCGTTGTTATAAAGGAGCCCCCATAGCATTTCTTGAAACACTTCTGCTGGATAATCTGCTGGCAGAAAGCCCTCGGTATTAGTTTGTGTCATGCAGGTTTTGATGAAGCAAAGACTGGACTGTGCTTGACCACTTAGATGGTTACTTTGCATAACCAGTTACACAAAATTTGGATTAAAATGGATTAGTGGATAGTCGGTGAAAACCCTTCTGTCCAAATACTTTTATCCAACAGACAATATCCAAGGCCTGAAGCAATTTTATGACAAGTGAGATATATTTATAGCCTCCTAACAAGTTGGGATATGTGTTAGCTGTTAGTGGATGTCCCAATTAAAGGACATGACACCAAGAAGTTAATGTTTATGTCCTAGCTGGGTGTCACTGATCTGAGTGGGATGCCCCACCCTGCCCTGCCCAGCCCAGCCCATGGCAGAAGTGTTCCAGTTATGCATCAGGACAGGCACGTTTATTATTACAGAATAATATGACCAGGCTTTGTAATTTTGAAAATATCCTCCGAAGTTGTCTCTGTTTATAAAGAGTAAAATAAAGTACACGATGTGGATACTGGGGGTCATGTGTTACATTCAGGTGAGGTTAAATAAGAATTCCTTTGCTTATCTCGGGCTCCGAGAAGGCGGTGAAGGAGCAGATTTGTGTGAATTCAGACTTGTTTGTGAAGTGCCCATTTCATAGCCACGATCGCCCTTTCTCGTGCGCTCCAGTCCGCCCAAACCCGCGATTCATGTGCTAATTGTGAGTACGCGACTGGGAATAGAGCGGAGAGATGCTGCCGCACTTCCTGATTAATGTCAGCTCGGAGACACGGTGCTGCTCAGTGGATAGCAGTTAAGCATCTAGTCCCAGCTGAGAAAATAGTTCCATTATCTCCCAGCTGCATAGACAGCCCATAAGGGCCTGTTCTGCCTGGCTGATCAGTGCAGTGAAGCCACTGAGTCGCACACACCGACAGACTGACTGATCGCGTGCCTGTTTTGCTCTGAAGTGAAGCCGGAATAATAATATTAAAAAAAAGACCTCAACAACAGACCCAACTGATGCCTCTGTGTAAGTACGCCGTCCTCCCCGCTGCCATGTGAGCACCGTTTCGCAAAACTGCCTGTGATTTTCTTTTCCACCGCATCTTGGAGGGGATCAGTCGCTTCAAGGTGCACCTCGAGCCAATGAGGTTCGCGCGGTGAACGTAGCGCTCCTGCCTCGTCGGCATAATGATTCATTAGAAGTAAGGAAGCCCGATCACGCTATCCCTGTCGCCAGACACGCCTGAGAGGAAAACAAAAATCGTCAAATAGAAGGGGTGTTCCTCCCGCACCAGCAAGTTACTCGCCAGCAAGATGTACTCGACCTCCGAAGAATGTGCGCCCGGATCGCGATCGCGTTTCTCTCGAGTCCGTGAAGCAGCCTGCTGTCTGGCATAAGACGAGACCTCCTCATATTGTGTTTTTTTTTTCTCTATTTGATTTTGGTTAAACTGTAAACTGCAAACTTGGTTATTTGGTTACGAGGGGAGGCAAGGAGTCGTGTGGACACGCAGCAGGTAAGACTGCATGTGTGTTTTGCGTCGCCGAGCCGCGCGTGTGTTTCAAGCCGTGATTCGGGTTAGCGCTCTTCGGCACTTTTTTCATTCCGCTCCACCAGCACGGGTGCGTGTGTGGGGTTTGTGATGGTTGTGGTTGTTTGCTCCTTTTTATTTTTTTGAACGGCGCTGCCGTTGGAAGCTTCCGCAAAGGTAAGTTACGCGAACATCGTTGCCGCCGTCGCCTACAATAAACGCTTAATTCCGGGCTTTCCTCTTCACGCTAACGCTGGCGATTTCTTTTTTGCAAAATGTTGATGTAGGAAATATCAGTTAAGCCGTGAGCGTGTTACACTGCACAACTGGGTCCATGTGACAGCGCCTGCGATGTCACAGCAAAATTGGATATCGCGTGTGCGTGTGTATGAGAGAGAGCGAGCGAGCGCGAGTGAGCTCGTGTATATGGGGGCGCGCTATCGACTTTTTCTGTGAAAGGTTTCGCTCTGTGACCCGGCGGGATGGCTGACAATCTCGTGATCCCCAGGGGTGGCGTTTACTGTACGTGTGTGGCGCCGTGTGATGGGTGCTCACCTGGTCGATGTGAACACACAGCTGTGGATCCAAGCAGATGCAGGTGTTGGGTAATCCCCACTTTAACTGGCACCATCGCCGTAACGCAGTTTCATTTCTGGCAGAATGGGTTTGCAGCCGATTGTAACTTTTTAAAGTTTGTGAATATTTGTTGTTGGGTCTGACTTATCCTTGACAAAGTGCAGGTGTGAGATGTTATTAGGGTTATCTGTCAAGTGCAGTGATGGAGACATCATTTAGAGAAGCTAATGTGCCTTGTGGAGAGTTAAACCCACAGAGCGTATCATCTGGTTGAGGAGACACCCAAAGGTCAGAAGAGTATGCCTTTGCCCAGATCAGGGTCGCTTGTGCTGTATTTTTTTTCCTTCTGTCTTTTGCTGGTTGTGGAGATGAAGGACCTGCTAATAACGCAGCTCCAAGCGGGTGGGGAAATCTCTGCCCTTTTTCTGCAGGCTGCTCTTTAAAGGAAAGGTCATTTAAAGCTGCTAATAAAGCCTTTGATAAATACCTTGGCTTCATTATTCAAATGCGCTGTCAGCCTCCTCAACTTTGTCTTTTTATTTCCAAATGAAGACGTCTCTGGTGATGTCTTAAATGAATGAGCAGAGATTTTAGGTGACCCTATGAATATTAAACAGTAATGTAGATATTTAAACCATTCCCCCCTAATGGGCTGGCACTGCAGGGCGCTCCTCGCTTTCACCGGGGCGTCCTGTGGCAGAGGAGCAGTGCTAATAATGCCGTATTAAAATGCACGGTGTTTATTGAAATACACCAGGATAATGAACAATCTGCCTTGAAGACCTTAATTGAACCACTGCATGCACCAATGACAATAATTACGTGTGTCCTCATTGAAAGTGGCTTGTAGATTATTGCCAAATGACTTCTTTATTAACCCACCTGTTTTCCATCTCTCAGTAATGGAAAGCTGAATCACCTCTACCGTATGCTGCTTGTCCTTTTATTTTATTTGTCTTTTGAGGAGACTGGAGTCAGTGGGCCTACTCAAATAATTAAATCTTGTTCGTTAGGAGAGGCACTATAAAGTCCCATCCCATAGTCGGCTTGCTGTTGGTCCACTCTGAGGTCTGGCGCCCACTCTTTAAAAGTAAATGTGCCAAAGCAGTTCTTCCAATTGACACCATTGGGGACTTTGATCGTGGTGAGGAGGTGGCATGGCTGGTAGTGTAGGTAGCGGTTAAGGCTTTGAACATAGGACGTCAAATCCGTCTGCTGACAAAGTGTGACCCTGAGCATGCCATTTCACCCATTTGTGCTACTGTTGGAAAAACTAAAGAAATTGAAGTGATTTCAAATGTTATATGTCTACTTGGTTAAAGGCGTCAGCCCATTAAATAACTGTAAAGTAAGCCACATGAAGGCTCCAGAAGGAAATGTCCAAACAAGATGGTTATGGATTTGTGAAATCTCAAAATGGGTTTCTGATTTTAAAAGGACCCTCCGACACATACAATCACACAGGCTCAGTTCAGGGGTCCTTGATCTCTTGGTGTCCTGCTAGGTGGCCCACTGGACATTAAAGCTTTCCATTTTATCCACATATTAGGACCCTTCTTAAGCCCCAAAGCACCAACTTCAAATGCAAAGAAGCCTCCCCAGAATGACAAGGGTTCTTTGTGAAGCAACAGAGCTACGAGGAACCACACAATCCAGTAAAGTGCCATCACAGAACCACGAAATTCAAGCATGCTGGAAGTAAAATAAGAAACAGAAAAACTTTTCTTCAGAGACGTCAGATTGACACTATTCTCTGGCAAATATAGGAACAACAAAACAAAAAGAAATGAAAGCGCGAGTCGAGCCGAGAACTGTAATTCCAGTGCCTGTCGGGCCTGATGTGCTTCACAAGTGACATTAAAACAGAAGCCTGCCATGAATGGCCTGAGCCGGGGCCTTCACAATTTCATCAGATTGTTATTTCTAGTAGATATGTGGTAAAGGAAGCATCAAGGAACTTTTGAACAAACTCTGGGTGTGTGAAGAAGTCTGAAAGATGACAATATATTAACACAGACAACAGAAGACGTTAGGCTGTGATGAAAAACACCTTGCTTTCTTCACTAGTCTCCTGTAATTATTCATATCTGCTAAATATGGATTCATATATCTTTCACTGGTTAATAAAGATCTTGATGAAGTAGCCATTATGTTACAGAGCATCAGATTCTTGCAAAACCTTCAGTTAATTTGCTGTTTATCAAGTGAGTGCTAAAAACACATTTATACCTCAGCCTGCATCTCAAGAGGCAGCGACAGGAGGCGAGGCTGTGCTGTTATGCAATATAAAACCAATTGCTGCTATCTATCATTTTTTTTAAGCCATTAATTTGTAGATTCTAAAGGAGCCCAGCAAATAAAGTCATAACTTGTCTGTGGTCTGGCATCTGCCGCGTTTCTTATTTGCTCTTTATGTCGTATATTACACAAATAAGCTCATCATTATCCTCGTCTTTTGCTAACCGAGAGCCATTATCCTGATGAAGGACCAGCTTTGGAGGCTTTTATTTCAGTAGCCTTCACAGGAAAGTGGATGGAGGAAAATTCAATTAGAATCACGTGAGGAGAAAAATGAACTTGAAAGGTGGGCGCCCTCACCCTTTAGGTGTCACTCCAGTATTGACTGTTTACATCGTGTTTGAGTGGATTACAGTGGAGGACTGGGCACTTTACCACCTACATCCACACTATTGTATGCTCATTTAAAAATGGAGTTTTTAAAACAAAAGGGATCTCTGTTCACACACACAAGTATCTCGAAGGTGACTGAAAATGCTCATAACGTAGATGGGTGTGCGCATCGATGGTAAATTCCTTGAAGAGATCGCTCAAGTCTTACAGGGTACAACATCTACAAACAATCTCACTCATGTTTTGTTTCCTTCGATTTAAGGCCATTGTATTTTGCTGACAGTGAGCATTTGTAGATGTCTTAGATGTTCTTCAGGAAGCACAACTTCCTTTGTAGCATTGTCCCACCAAGCATTGCTCTTTGCAGGTCTTACCATCCCTTCAAGCACCGATGGCTTTGGGTAACTAGTGTTAGGCTGTATACTGGTACTAAAAAAGTACCAAACTTCCAGATTTTTTAAAGCATTGCTTGCTATACCAGTGTAACGGTAAATCAGGTAGTAGAAGTTAATAGTCGAGTACCAGCACCTTGCGTTCTAAACCCACTCCACATTATGATCTGCATATATCCATGCACTTGGTGTGCCCTTTTGTTATAAAATGTGTATATCCGTGCACTCAAAACCATGAGGTGGCTCCCCACCCACCTCTCGTTGTTATAATATGTGTACACTCAAAACTCAAAGGGGCAAAGCTCATTTACAAAGTGACAAGCCTCAGATGTACCTTGGCATTACCAGGGGATATTGTAGCAGTCCCATTTAGAGTTTGGTGGAATTGCTTTGATATTGTTCTGGTACTGGTGCCAAAGTTAGAATTTTAGTGTTGAGCCAACACTAATGGTAATGCCACTGGCCAGAGCATTATCTCAGTACACACTAGCGATTGCCAACATGATTTGCCGTTTGTGCATTCAGTATGTACAGCATTCAAACTACAATGTGCACTTCAGACTGCATACAGCTAAGCAACACAACAAGCACCATGGAATGTTAGCTCCTCTCTGTCCGACATACTGCAATAGGGTGTTCTTCCAAGGAGGGGGTTCACACAGGACATGAGGTGACGTAATGAGCAGGATCCAACCAGGGAAGGGCCACATGATCAGCACAAACCAATCGGAGTGCAATTAGAGTCTGCGTTTCCAAAAATCTACACCAAAACGCCGAGCTCCACAAGGGTACAGATTTTCAGAGGTCTCTGTTTATGAGGGGCTGAAAACGCTGGGGTAGTGTGGAGAAAAAGGCGAAAACGGTGTCAAATGTATAGTGGTAGTGTGGAGGTAGCCTCAGAAAAATGTTACATCCACTGGCTTATTTTACACCTCATTCACTACAGGGTCATGGAGGGCAGGTTAGACACACTTGGTATGCTGGTCACCCCAGAGCCATGTGTGTAGTGCCACCTACAGACTTGCGTGGATACTGCTACGGCATGAAGCACTTTCTAAAAGACTTTGGTCCCACTGGTTTCATTGGTACAGTGGTGCACTGGTAACAAGAAGGCGGGGCGGGGGTCATGTGAAGGTGGTCTCTTTGTGGACTTTGCATGTTTACCCTGTGGATTTCTTTCTAAAGTCATGCAGGTTAGGTGGACTGGTGATGTTAAATTGTCCCCAGTATGTGAGATGTTTGTCCTGTGGTGAGCTGGGACAATTTCTAGGGATTGTTCCCGGGACTTACTGAGTAACTCTAGCTTTCCCTGTGACCCTCTTCAGGATATGGTGGGTTTGGAAGATAGTGGATGGTCTCTTTAACAGCTCATTCATTTCAGGGGCATGGGGCCACCAGTGAGACTAGGCAGGGAGGCCACTGAAACGCAGGCATTGAGGGCATGTTAGGTACACCTGGTGGGCTGGCACTTAGAAGGAGGACACCCCAAACCTGTGCATGCAGCGCCACCTACAGGTAACACACAGCATACTATCGAACCCTTTTTAAAAGATGGAAAATTTTGTTTTTTTCATTTGCGAACTGCGGACCTCTCCGGAGGCCGATTTGTTATGCATTACCTCAATGAGGAGACACTTTTGACCCCGCAGCGATCGTAAAGCCTGGGAGAACAATCTATCCCAAGCTAATTAGGAGGATAAGTAAGCACCACATATTTAAAAGACCCCCATGCGTTCGTAATGCTGGGTTTATTTCATTCAAATTAGACGCGGCCTGGTTGATGGCGTATTGTTAGGTGTGTGCCGGCTTTTCGGTTTAATTTATTGCTCGCTGTGATGAATTGCTCCAAGCCGTAAAAAGCTGCATGCGCAGGATTTCTTCACAGCATGTGCCACGCGGGCTGCAGGCAGAAGTTCCTCATCAGCACGCAGGTACACAAACTTTATTTTTACCCTGAACAAAGCCAGCTGCTGTCAGTCGCAGGTGAATATTCAGGAGCAGATAATGCGCGGACCTCTGGGAGAACGCCGTCTTGTCTTCTCCGTGCCGCACGATGCCAAGAGTCGCTTGCGTTGTCCCCCTCGTGTTCCTGACGGTTCGAGTCCACGCAGCCCACTTCGTGTAGGGGACGCGCAGAAATGACACCGTGGGGAGTGGCAATATAGTTTGTGGCCGTTTGAAGTACAGTCTTCATTCACGTTCAACTTTATTGAGCTCATTGAAATTTGTAAAATAATAATAAATAGAAATAGACGCCGTTCTTTGATCTGGACACAGCCCGTGTTAGCACGATGTGTGACCTCGTTGTCTTCAGAACCTTATCCGTCCACAGAGATGAGTGCTCATTTCATTTATAAATTACATGACAAAAAAAAGGATACTCGTATATTACAATTAATCATTTTAAGTCATTCCGTTAACGGCTTGGAGCTCAAGGAAATATTAACATTCCCGCAATAAGTCGGCGTCGTTGTCCTGCTTGTGTAACCAGAGCCTACGACCCAGACGAGAGCCGCCGCAGGCTTTTTCACGAATGCGACTGTTCGCTTGTAACGCTTCACCTTGGCTGTCAGCAGAGGGCGCTGAACACACGACATCGGTGAGCCGCTCGGTGCGATGTGCGCGACTTTCCGAGCTGGCGGCAGCAGCTGCAGGATGGTGTCTTGTCCGGATCGTACTCGGCGGCGATTTAAAGCAGAGACGCGGACTAACGGGCAGGCAGTGACTTCTTCAGCGCAAAAGGGAGTCGGGGGTAGGGGTGGTCTGGTTTGAGGGGGCTTATGAATAGTAATGAAAACATAAAAGATTTGCATCACGCCAGAGTTCTACCGAGACCTGCCAGTTCTAAATGTCGGCAGAGCTGTGGCGCTAACAAGGTTCGCTTTAGTGGACGGACAAAAAAACCCACAACAGTGGTCAACCACAAACAGCCAAACTTTATTTTTCCTCTGACACGGAGCTGCTCGTGGAAGTATAAATGCGCGTCATTCCCGAAACGTCTACGATGTACGTTCTAGCATTGCCAAATGTTTAGGAGACGGGTGTCAGGCGCTCCGGAAAGTTGTGTCTGTTCTGGTTTGGTCGTTGAGGATTTGTTTTTAGAGATCCATTTCCCATCTCGGGAAATTTTGTTCCCTGTAAGAATGTAATAAAAAATAATCTTTTTTGAAAGCAATTTTCCGGACCTGGCAGTGACACGTGAGGGCAGTGAGGAGGGGCGGGCCGGGGCTACTTGAAGGATGGGAAGGTGGGGCGAAGACAGAGCACAGTAGTACGCTTCACCCTGCCGCAAATAAAGTCCATTGTTTTGGGGACGTGGCCGCTTTGAACCCTGGCCATGGTTCGGTGCACGGATCCCAAGTTGTAGACTGTGGGGCACGTGGGGAGACCCTGACCCCTGGTGAGCGGAGTGAGGAGATGCCAGCTGCGTTTATGCGCATTCCAAAGGGGCGAAGCAGATGTGGTGACCCATGCGGCGTATAGGAGCTGCTGCTGCTGAAGGAGGCTGCGGGTGCGGCCGATGAAGAAACCAATGACCCCAATAAGGGCAGCTGCTACCAGCTTTGCACAGCCCATTTTGCCATCTCTTGCAATCTCTGGTTGTTACCGCAACTTAGCTAGCTCTTCTTACCATAGTTAATAAGAATGCATTCTATTTATTTAGGCAGGCAATGCAACATGGTAGTTACAGCTTTGGACTTCAAACCCTTGGCTGTGGGTTCAAATGTCACCACTGATGATGTGTGACCCTGAGCAAGTCACTTCACCTGCCTGTGGGAAAACAAACAAAATGGAACCAATTGTGGCTGTCAGATGTAAGTCGCCTTGGATGAAGGGGTCAGCTGAATCATAAGTAGTAGTAGAGCACCTTTCCTGTGCTCACAAATATTCAAAAGAATACAACAGGACTGACTGACCGACAAGAAGAATAAAAGCAAAGATGACATAACACAGTATACAAACTAATATCAAACATTAAACACCAAATAAAAACATGGAAGTCAAAGTCTTTTAGTATCCGACTCAGACTGACACATTAGGCTTTTAGTTTTTCAGCTCCAATACTTTGCAATGCTCATGTTTTTAGAAGGCAGCTTGTAGCCTAGAGACGTTAAGCATCATTGATGTTTAGTCTGAAAAATTAGTTGGCCCTCATCCACTTTTTAAAAAGTTGACTCGAGCTCTGATGCTAGCTCTAATAAAAAAAAAAAAAAAATCATATTCAATCAAAAGATTAAAAAGACGTTAAATGACAAGAAAGTAAAATATTATGTATTAATAGTGAATTGTGCCAGGCATTGAATGTGAGGTTTTTACACAATAAATTAATTAATGCAGACAGCCTGTTAAAACGGACAACAACATGGAAAGAAGATTGGTGGATATCCCGCAGTGTTTTACTAAGAAGACTTTTTAGATAGGTGACGACGAGGAGGGTGAGGAGACTGAAGAAGCTTATAGTTAAAAGGCACTATATAATACATAAAGGGCACTATATGACAGACAGGTAGATAGAAAGGCACTATATAATACATACTGAAGATAGATAGATGTGAGAGGCATTATATGAAAGATAGATAGTTTATTTGTCCTTAAGGGAAAATTTAAAACTTTAGAGAAGCACATGAAATAAATAGAATAGACTGTATTTGTTTTGGTCATGATTTTAATTCTGATGTTTGTTTTTGAATTCTCCATTTACTTCAGTTGTCGCCAAGTATTATGGGCTGTTTTAGCTGCCATTTTGTTTTCTTGTGATATTTTCCATTTTTGTCAGGAATGTGTCCTCAGATGTTGTGACTTTTGGATAGCAACATGAAGGGTTTAAAGGCTACCTAAGGATCGACGTCTGAGCTTGTGGGTATCCAAAGCCTTTTGCTAAATGGTCCTTTACTAAATCTGTTTTTGAATATCTTTCTCATTTTAGACTTTTTTGCTCAAGTTTTGAACTCCTTTTTAGTCTCTCATTTTTGCATTCATTTTGGATAACGCCTTAATTTCTGGTTCTTTCTGAAAATTCTTGGTATTTGACTAACTTAACAGACAAAGTGGCTGTGGTGCCCTGTGCCATAGCAGGTTATCTTCAGGGTTGTTCTCTCATGTTCTGTAGTTTTCTTTTCATACTCCTGAAGGCCTGCATGTGAGGTCTGGGCATACCCTGTTTGTGTGTGTGTGTGTGTGTGTGTGTGTGTGTGTGAGAGAGTAGAGATTCTGATGAACTGCTAGTCCATATACAGCTGGTGGTGTCTGACACTTATGAGACAGGCTGTAGCTGTTTGACCCTGAGCCAGACAAAGCAGATGTAGATAATGGACAGATGTATACCAGAGATGATAACACACAGTATACTATAGAAAAAGACAATGCTGCAGATATTGTAACTGCCTCTGTCATTTTACTCAATATACTGATTCAAAGATAAATTGAGGCATCAGTTAGGTGTGGATTTGAGATGTGGAGACCCGGGTGTAGATAGACACTATTGCGTTATGTGCCATCTGTCCATCATTGAACCTGCATAATCCAATTCTGGCATAGCTTTTGAAAAATGCAGTCGCATCACTGATATTGAGAGATATTATAGAGTGCCTCTTAAATTGAGGCTGACTGTAGGGACTGTACAGATGTGAAATGTGTCGATTTCTACAGACCTGTAACATATTGTGGATGTCCCAGATGATACAAATGGGTGAAGACGACTTGCCCTTTGTACAGGACCAAATATCAATATACTCTGTCACAGATGTGTAATTCAGAATCAGATTTATTGTATAGATGCTATTAGACGATCTCATTTAGAGAACTGTATGTCATTTTACTGTTGCTAAGCACAGATTATCACAGGTACTTTTAGCTAGCAGAGGAAGTGACAGAAGTTGTAGGTTGACTGTATACAAATGGCTGGCTAATGTTGTATGTCCTACGAATGTAGGTGTAGAATATTGACCTCTGATGTATTTGTGTGTCCGTGTGTGTTCACCCTATGGTGGACTGGTGCCCCGTCGTTCCTGATGCTTCATGAGCTGGGCTCGGGATAAGTGGGGTTAAACAGTGGATGGATGGATATACATGCAATATTAGCTGGATGTACACTGTAGCTACATGTAGACAAGATGGAGATATGCAGATGACTAATGTAGACGTATCACGTATGATCGATTCACAGGAGATGCCAATAGAGTACTGTAGTTTTGCTCTACATTTAGTATCAAACATAAATTAAGTCATATAGTATGTGATAATTACAGATTTATGACACCCAGTTACAACACTAAATACACATGGATTTTCACTCCACACATTCATACAGAAGTCATAAATTAATTGGATGCAGTATATGAAAGTTGACTAAAGATACTCTTTTGGTCAAACCAGTAATTAAGCCTGGCTCCAAAAAAGGCTCCGGCAGAGAAGGGTCATCTGGTTCAATTCTTTCAACAAAACCAAACAAAGCAAATGCAGAAGGGGGTTGCAGAGCTGAAACACAGTTTGTAGCCTTTTCTTGTCTCCGTGGTGCTGCTTGGTTGAACGAGTCTTGGCTTCTTGTGGAGCTCCGTCCTTCGGTCTGGCTTGACTCAAAGGTGAGACACTTCCTTCCGTGGATACCTGTCTTTATAGGACTTGAAGCGGAGTCAGTTGCCCTCGCTGAGCGTCGTCTTAGAGCTGTGGAGGTAGAAATAGGTGACAAGGTTAGCAGGAGCGCCTCCTCTCATTTTGGAGGGCTATTACATACCTTGGCTGAGCCCAGAAGGTGAACTTCTGATGTGCATGCAGATATTCTTGTAAAATTAATTATAGGTTCAATTAGACAGTAGGTACTATCTGATAAATATTAACATGTCAGAGATCCTGTGCTTGCCTGAGCTACAGAGCTCTTGTGTATCAAATATAAATGTAAAGTGTATTTATAGGTTGGTGATGTGGTCCTAACTATAGTGCAGGTACAGCTTAATGGTTTTTACATATAGGCGTACTGTTGATACATGCTGGCTTACCACAGATTCTTATCGTAGTGGTGATGTGGCTGGATGTCCTGCAGATACAGATTTATTATATGTTTCCAATAGGATCTGCTTTTATAGGTACAGACTGTATCACAGATCCTTGAATTGCTGGAGTCCCAGTGCAGTTTATCAGATGGATGCTTGATGTCCTACAGACACTTGATTTGTAACAAACACTTCCTACTGTATATTAACCATTTTCACTGACTGTAATGGAAGGATTTTTCTCTGTAAAAAGCAAAGGTAAAATAAAGAGAAGAAGGGAATCAGGAGAGCAGATGGGCGTTGGTCGCTTCAGTGCAAAGCCAGCTGCAAAGACTAATGTTTTGGGAAAAACAGCCGGGAATGTTCTAAAGATACAGCCAAGGCTATGTAAGGAGTTGTTTTTCACTTCGAGGGGCTTCATTGTGTCTTCTGGTACTAGGCACCGTATCGGTCAAGGCCAAGTAGAGGAAAAACAACACCGTGTCCCGTGGAAGGGTATGTACTGAAACTGATCACTTCTGTATACACTGCTTGTACGTAAGCCGCTTTTGGGGCAAGGACACTCAATTAGTATATAAGGGAAGGTTTCTTTGGAAGCTCAACCGAAGGGAAAGTGCACACCGGCCGGTCTTTTGATACCAGGCTCACGAGTTGATCCTCTGACGAGACTGACACGCGGGCTCCCTCAGTCTACTGGTCTAGGATGATGGCTCTGGGTCTTTTGATATTACTGTAAGCATAAGTTTGTTTCTATAATCTATTGCTACTGCATTATATGTATTTAAATGTTATAATTGAATAAGTAAATTTTACAGAAGTATCGGACCTTTTCTCTCTGATTCTTGCCTACTTACTCTTTAACCCCTTGAACCATTTTCCCAAATTAAAACACTGACCAGCTGTTGTGATCTGATATTAAATGGGTAGTGAGAAAGCGCTATATAAATGCAAAGGATTTATTTTTAATTTTAAAATATGACACCCCAAAGGACATGTTTTAGGATTGAGATCTGGTAGATGAGAGTGAAAGGGGCCATGCAAAAGCACTGTCTTGAATGGGCCATGGTCAATACCAGAACGTCAAAAAACATAAAACAGCAAAATAAACCCAAGCCAGAACCTGACTGCTTAAAAGTCCTTTGATCTATTTAGTTAAAATCATAATGCAAAGCAGATTTATCTTTCAATCCAGAATCTTGGATGCTGAACGCAGAGCACCGCCATCTTAAATTCCCTGCAGAGAATGATGTCACAATGATGCCGCTTCCAGAGGACATGTGGTAGCAACAGCAAAACTCTCAAAATGGAGATGCCTATAAAAAACAAAATGGTGTCATGTAAGGAAAAAAATATAACATGGACAAATAACAATCACGTGAAGATGAAACCAAAAGCACATCAACAGAATACAACTGAATTCCGCACGTTCTAAAAAGTTAACAAATGAATGCAAATTTGAGCCTGAAGTACAGTTTAACAACCTATACATTCATAACAGAGTTGTGATCTGCCTGCTCGGATTTCTTTAAAAAGCTATTTTGTTTTGTCCTCTTAAGACAGAGGTTTTCAGTCATCCTCCCCACTGAAATACATTTTGGTTTTCTTTTGAATAATTAAGGACCCGGGTTGTTACCCTGACTGGCACGTCCCACTTAACTACAGCTCAGCTTTTATATATTAATGAAGTCTTTGGGTGCCCACACACAATCTCCGTGTATTTATTTGGAGGTCCAGACCTTGCAGCAGCCATCTCCAGCAGTGCAGGTGTGAGGCCATCAGCTTGCCTTGAGCTTCCTTGGCCCTGTCTGGGCTTTGCTAAGTTCCGCTTATCAAACGCTGCTCCCAGTGTTGAGATAGCAATCTCATGTGATGGCCCCCAGTTTGTGTGGAGTGCAAAGTAGTAGACTGAGCTCTCCTTGATGTGCCACACAAGGACAGCTGGAGGGTCGAAAAGATAAAAGAGTGTTATCAGGAAATGTGCGACATACTGATTATTTTACTGCTGGGTTGGGTTTATATTGATTTTCATTTACAGTATTTGAAACTAAAAAATAAAAAAAAAAAAGGAGGGCACTGAAACGATCCAGATAGGCAGACAATGGATCGATGACATTGTTATGCCTACAATGCGAGAGTCAGCCTGCTGAAAATGCAACAATTTTAGAAATCCATGCTAAAGCGAGGAGCATTTTGATGCACATCACATCTGCACATGTGCAGAGGGGGCCCGCTCATCGGCCTGGCTAATCATGCATTGGAGCCCCTTGTAGGTGAGGGACGCCTTCTGAAAATAAAGTGTGATTCCTGTTTCAGGCCTCTGTTTTGGGTTCTGTTTTTTTTTTTTTCCCATTAAAAAATGGCAGGGCTTATAAAATATACATAGTCACCCCTGGCCCCCCTCTGTCAGATTGTAATTGCTTTGGGATTTTTGAAATTCTGATTTCTTCAAATTGCCTTTGAGCCAATGTCTTACATCTGATAACTTTCCTCCATCAGACTAAAGCGTTTCTCCCCCTGTGCCCCCTTCTTACCCAAGGTACACCGTTAGGACGTGCTGTCAGGGGGCACAGCAGCAATGCAAAATGAGATTTTTTTTTTTTATTCTGAAACACTTACATAGGCATTTTCTTGTAACAAAACGAAAGCCGTTGGGTTTCAGTCAGGGCAGCATTTAAGCTGCCACTCTTGATGCTGTCACTTGTCACGTTCTTATAGGATGCTGGGAGACTTTTCACTGGCTTTTCAGCCTGACCTTTTTCAGGGTATTCCGTTCTAAAGATGTGCTCCATCCATTTTCCAATTGTCTTATTCCATTACAGGGCCTCAGGGTGCTGAGTCTGCTGCCAAAAAATCAAAATAGAAGCCTAGAGGGAACAGCAAGTTATTGGGGAACATGGGCATGGGCGACACACACACACACACACACACACACACACACACACAAGTCTAATAAAGCTTTGGAACATCCTAACTTTCATATATCAGATAAAACTGCTGTATCTGGAGAAGATCCATGTCCATATTTTGAGAACCTTTGCATTTGAACCCTGCTGTAATTTTCTTGAGTTCCATTTTAATTTGTCTCAGTATTCCCCTGAAACTAGAGAATTCATCTTGGTGTCACTTTGGGGTGATTTACCGCCCAGGAAATTCCATTCTGCTCTCACAATTGTTTAGAGCTTCAGGCTGGAAGTTCATTCATTATTTTTTGCATCTTTTCTGAAGCCATTTTATTTTGGCCATGAGCGCTACATGTTTTAGTTTTAGTGTCCAAGAGGAGTTTCCCATGATGCACCAGAGTCACTTGTGATGTCATTGGTGTGCCAATATTAAGGTCACCTTTAAATAGTCCCAACTATCGAAGATTGAACCAAAGTTAGCACATTACACGTTGTGAACGTTTCATTACTGGTGTTTTAAATTGCAGCCCACAATGTCAATCATGTAACATCCTAACATCACGTAGCACCCACAGTGCCAGCCATGAAAAGCCCACCAAATACTTGTTTACAATATGGTTAAGGTTAGAGCTGTGGAACGCTGGATATAATGGACCTCAGGTCTGCCTCACTTTGAATTTAAGCTTGGACTTTTGGCTCTGTTGTCTGGTTTACTACTCGGCTGTGACGTCTCTCCGTTTCTGACTTTTGGTTTTGACCCTCACTTTGCCCTTTGACTTTGTTCTTTCTGCTGTTCGTCATTGTTTAACTTCTGGGCTGACTGCTCGTTTTCCCGTTTATACTTCTGGACCCCTGAAGTGGCTGTGCTAACTACCAGGCCACTGGGCTGCTCATTGCCTTTGCCTGCTCTGTAATTATTGCTTTTTATTTGAGGAAACCTTCATTTTATTTGTCAACAGGAGCTTTGTGGTACAGAGATTAGCACTAGTGTAGGGTACTGGATTCAAATCCTGTCTTGCTCACTGCCTGTGTGGAGCTTGAATTTCCCCGGGGTCCTCTGAGTGGTGGTCTTCTCCAGGTACTCCGGTTTCACATCCACTTCCTGATGTTTTACTGGTAAGGCCAAATTGTCAGCCATGAGTGATTGTGCCTGCTGTGCTATCTTTTTTGGTTCCTGCTTTGTGCCCAGTGCAGCTGTGAAGGAGCTCAGCCTGCCACAATCCTCGGGTGGATTAAAGGCGAGCGGCACACCCAGGAAGGCAGGCTGCGTGTGCTTTTCAGGGTACTGATGTCCGCTGCTTCTCATGCTCCTCCTAATCTGTAGTGCGACGCTCGCCTCTCTCATTCCTAATCATGTGCGTGTCAGTCTGCAGTTGTGTTGTAAGCTCGTGGCAGTGTTTATGGCGACTTGAGTTCAGCCTTCCGTCCAGTCCTTGTCTGTGGGAGGTTTACATGCCATGAGCTGTCAGGAGTACTGCGGCACTGTTCTGCCCACTCTGCGGTATTCCATACAGTGACTTTGACTGGCTACATCCACAGTATATCTACAGTACACGTATACATATATACCATACATGAGGACAACTTACGATATCATTACATTTCAAAACCCGAAGCATCTAAATCAGGCTAATTTAGGTTGAAACACAAATGTTCAAATTCAAGTTTCTTGTCACGTATAATCAGTTCAAAGAAAATCTTACCTGCATGTACTGATGTGCACGTAACACGTTGTCATTCTCTGGCACCATCATTAGGGAGCAGAACTACTTGACCTCGAAACATCTTTCTTTTCAAATTGAACATTTTCACGGCCATGTTTGTCATAGATGCCTACAAAGAGGTAAATTACTAGGTGGAGAAGGGCTATCAGTAGTATAGATTTACTAGGCTTGAGTGGCAGCGGGATGGGCGAGGCTAGACACCTGCGTGTCGGTGTGCTTAGTGGGCAATATGCTTCAATGGGAATCTTCAGGGCAGGGCTAGATTGGTTTATAGGGTCCTGGTTACATGTGCTAATCAACATGCCACTCCTCAACACACTCTGGTGCCATCATTAATGACGTCCCTTCTCCTTTTCTGTACTGAAACGCCTAATTACATTCTAGTAACCCTATGTTCTTTGTATAAAGTTCATTGTTACAGCAAAAGCAAGTCTTACCCGCCCTAGAAACTTCTCTTCCACTAACTTGAAACGGCCGCTTTCCTGTACCTGGAAGTCCTGCTGTGCGCACTCGTTATGCTGAAAGCCGGCGTGTTGTCCTGCAGCAGCACCTGACAATGTCGGGGCTAAATGATGCTTTGCGTATTGTGATGTAATTTATTGGGTGTCACCAGGGCGTCTGGATCCTGTCCTGACAGCATGAAGTACGAGGCAGGAGCCAACAGCTGACAGTCCATCCCAGGGCCCAGCATGTGAATTATTTCCTTTCTGTGATTACATTTAAAACTCATTTTTTTGTTTCTAACTGGTGTCTCTTCATGTTGCTTCCTAATAACTTTAGTCACTTTGTTGAAGTGTAATTAGTTATCCTTTTTATTATCCTTATTATGTCTTCAGCTGTGAAGCACGTTATCAAAATCATACGTTTTACACTTCATTATTTGGTGTTTATGAATAAAACATTATAAAGTTAATGACCCTTTCCTTTTGAATTTTGCATTTTTTCATTTCCATTATTGACTTCTTATAATGAGATTGTTATAAACAAATTTCAGTTGTGTTTGGTTTTGGCAATATTTAATAACTTCTTTATTAAAAAACAACCTTGCAGTGCACGAGAGCACGGGCATGCGCTGCTGTTCACTTCCCGAAGCGTCACGTTGTTTTTCAGACGTTTTAGCGTTTCTTGTTTTAGAAGCAAGTGCAACATTCAAATGAGACGTGATTACTGCTCGGCATTCTAATTTGTTTTAGACGAGCGAGACCCTCCGCGTTCTTTCAGCTCAGTCGCCGTTCATTGACTGTTGGGTTGGCTCGGTGATTTTCGTATATTGGATTCTGATTCACTGTCTCAAATTATTAACATTAGCTCTGACTAGAGTGGTTGAGCAACTCCGAACCAAATGAATTTATTTAGTACAGCGATTGAAAGTGATCACTCGCCTTTTGGAGGTCACGTCTGTGGGGAACCCCAAATTCACCTGGAAGAGACTGCAGTGACATCCACACCACCCAGCTGAGACTGTTTAAAGGGATGTTGAGAGTCTGAACACTTTTTTTTTTTTTTCTCCATACATTTTTTATTAGGTGTAAAACTCTGCAGAACTCAGTTTTACTTTCATTTTGCGTTTTTGAGTTGTACTTCGATATGTTGTTATATTTTGTTGTTCTGATTTTTTTTTTTGCTCTTCATCATGTGTTCTAGTCTCCTACAGTAAATGGTCTGGTCTGTTGTTAGCGGTGTATCCATGGAAGCCACGTCACGTGACATCACCAACATGTCGATGTTTAAGCCAGCACATCAGATTCAGTGGATATACATTTGGTCAGGCGTTAAGACTTTTTGTTTAGTCGCTTT